>NW_026575430.1:0-48809 GCF_028641065.1 Leucoraja erinaceus
AGGGGTCACACGCCCGGTCAGTGGGGTCAGGGGTCCACACGCCGGTCAGTGGGGTCAGGGGTCACACGCCAGGCCCGGTCAGTGGGGTCAGGGGCCCACACGCCCGGTCAGTGGGGTCAGGGGCCACACGGCCGGTCAGTGGGTCAGGGGTCAGGGTACACGCCCGGTCAGTGGGGTCAGGGGCCACATTGCCCGGTCAGTGGGGTCAGGGGGTCACACAAGCCGGTCAGGGGGGTCAGGGGTCACATGCCCGGTCAGTGGGGTCAGGGGTACATGCCTGGTCAGTGGGGAGGGGAGGAGCAATTTCACAGTGGGTGGAGGTGGGGGTGCCCGGTAAGGAGGAGGCGGGGAGGGGCTGGGGATCCAGGGTGGGGGGGGTAAGGGGGCGGGGACTGGGGTCAGCAGGGTGGGGGGGGGGGAAGGGGTTCGTGAGGGGGGTCATGGGGGTCACGGGGGGTCGTGGAGAGGGAGTCGTTCTCTTTATAACGTGTGTGTCTGTCGCAGGAAGTGAAACGGTCTGTACGCCCGCAGAGTACATGGAGTGCGCTGACCGAGCCCTGGGTGAGTCCCCCTCCCCCCCTGACCCCTCCCCCCTGCCCCCTGACCGTCCCCCCTGACCTTCTCCTCTGACCATCGCCCCCTGACCCCTCCCCCGACCCCTGACCCTCCGGACCCCTCCAACCCCCTCCCCCACTCCAGCCCCCACCGATGTCCACTTTGAGACACTGAACCCATGACCATAGCTGGACATGCCCTTCGGCCCTGCACCTGTTCTCAGTTCAATACTATCCCAGCCCCCCAAGGTGTCACCTTGACCTGCTGCCGTTCCCTGACGTTTGGGGTCACCTATGGACCAGTACTGGGACAGGCCTTTCGGCCCGACTGTATCTAAATTGGACTATCTTTGATCGGGCTTCACCTTGCACTAAACGTTATTCCCTTTATCCTGTATCTGTACACTGTGGACGGCTCGATTGTAATCATGTATTGTCTTCCCGCTGACTGGTTAGCACGCAACAGAAGCTTTTCACTGGACCTCGGTACATCACAGGCAACAGGCCCTTCAGCCCAACCTGCCCACACTGGCCAACATGTCCCATCTACACCAGTCTCACCTGCCCACATTTGGCCCATATCCATCCAAACCAGTCCTATCCAAGTACCTGTGTAGTAAGGAACTGCAGATGCTGGTTTACACCAAAGATACGTACCAAAATCTGGAGTAACTCAGCGGGACAGGCAGAATCACCTTCTCTCCACAGATGCTGCCTGACATAGAAACATAGACAATAGGTGCAGGAGTAGAGGCCATTCGGCCCTTCGAGCCTGCACCATTCCCCATTCAATATGATCATGGCTGATCATCCAACTCAGTATCCTGTACCTGCCTTCTCTCCAAACCCCCTGATCCCTTTAGTCACAAGGGTCACATCTAACTCCCTCTTAAATATAGCCAATGAACTGTGTGGCCTCAACTACCCTCTGTGGCAGAGAATTCCACAAGATTCACCACTCTCTGTGTGGAAAAATGATTTTCTCATCTCGGTCTGAAAAGATTTCCCCCTTATCCTTAAAACTGTGACCCCTTGTTCTGGACTTCCCCAACATCGGGAACAATCTTCCTGCATAGTGCCTGTCCAACCCATTAAGAATTTTCTATAAGATCCCCCCTCAATCTTCTAAATTCTAGCGAGTACAAGCCGAGTCTATCCAGTCTTTCTTCATATGAAAGTCCTGACATCCCAGGAATCAGTCTGGTGAGTTACTCCAGCACTCTGTGAAACGTCACCTATCCATGTTCACCACAGATGCTGCCTGACCCACTGAGTTACTCCAGCACTCTGTGTGTGTGTGTGTGTGTGTCTCGGTGAACTAAAGTAATTATTTCTGTAGACAACCTGCTAACTATGACGGACTTCATTTGCCGCTGTGACACGCCGTGCAGAGTGACTCGCTACAACAAAGAGCTGTCCATGGTCAAGATCCCCAGCCGAGGGTCAGCGAGGTTCCTGGCCAAAAGGTTCAACACCTCCGAGCAGAACATCAAGTACGCACACCCCTGTATTCAAGAGAGAGTTAGATTTAGCTCCTGGGGCTAACGGATTCAAGGGGATATGGGCAGGAACTGGAGTATTGTGTGCAGTTTTGGTCCCCTAATTTGAGGAAGGACATTCTTGCTATTGAGGGAGCCCAGCGTAGGTTCACCAGGTTAATTCCCGGGATGGCGGGACTGTCATACGCTGAGAGAATGGAGCAGCTGGGCTTGTACACTCTGGAGTTTAGATGGATGAGAGGAAATCTCACTGAAACATATAAGATTATTAAGTGTTTGGACACGCTAGAGGCAGGAAACATGTTCCCGATGTTGGGGGAGTCCAGAACCAGAGGCCACAAACAGTTTAAGAATAAGGGGTCGGCCATTTAGAACGGAGACGAGGAAACACTTTTTCTCACAGAGAGTTGTGAGTGTGTGGAATTCTCTGCCTCAGAGGGTGGTGGAGGCCGGTTCTCTGGATACTTTCAAGAGAGAGCTAGATAGGGCTCTTTAAAGATAGCGGAGTCAGGGGATATGGGGGAGAAGGCAGAAACGGGGTACTGATTGGGGATGATCAGCCATGATCACATTGAATGGCGGTGCTGGCTCGAAGGGCCGAATGGCCTCTACTCCTGCACCTGTTGTCTATGTTATTACGTTCAAACATGAAAGGTGCAGAATTAGGCCATTCGGCCCATCTGGTCATGGGCCGGCACGGTGGTGCAGCGGGTAGAGCTGCTGCCTCACAGCGCCAGAGACCCGGGTTCCATCCCGACTATGGGCGCTGTCTGTACGGAGTTTGGTTTAGTTTAGAGATACAGCGCGGAAACAGGCCCTTCGGCCCACCGAGTCCGTGCCGACCAGCGATCCCCGCACACTAACACTATCCTACACACACTGGGGGACAATTTACATTTACACCAAAGCCAATTAACCTACAAACCTGCACGTCTTGGAGTGTGGGAGGAAACCGGAGCGCCCGGAGAAAACCCACGCAGGTCACGGGGAGAACGTGCAAACTCCGTACAGACAGCAGCGCCCGTAGTCGGGATGGAACCCGGGTCTCTGGCGCTGTGAGGCAGCAGCTCTACCCGCTGCACCACTACCGTGCCGCACGTTCTCCCAGCGACCACATGGGTTTGCTCGGGTGCTCCGGCTTCCTCCCACTCTCCATTGGGGGGGGGTGGGTTGAGTTTATTGTCAGAGGATTATTTAGGATGGGGGGGGAAGGGGGGGAGGTCTGGTGGTGGGGGGGGGAGGTGAAGGTGTTCGGGAGGGGGGGGGGAACTGTAAGTCCCAATGATACTAACCCCAGGATGTGTATCTGTACCCCCCCCCCCCACTCCACCACCCACCCACCCCTCCCCCCCCTTTCCCCCCACTCCGCCCCCCCCAACTCCGCCCCCCCCACAGGGAGAACTACCTGGTGCTCGACATCCACTTTGACAGCTTTGAATTATGAAACCATCGAACAGAAGAAAGCTTACGATGTGGCCGGCCTATTGGGTGAGGGGTTGGGGGAGGGGGTGATAGGTCAGGTCAGGGGTGAGGGGTGAGAGGTGAGGGGTGGGGGTGAGGGGTGAGAGGTGAGGGGTGGGGGTGGGTGGGGGTGTGGGGTGAGGGGGTGAGGGGGTGAGGGGGTGATAGGTCAGGGGTGAGGGGTGAGGGGGGTGGGTGGGGTGAGGGGGTGGGGGTGAAGGGTGGGGGGGTGAGGGGTGAGGGGGTGGGGGGTGAGGGGAGGGGGGTGATAGGTCAGGGGTGAGGGGTTGGGGTGGGTGGGGGTGAGGGGTGAGGGGGAGGGGGAGGGGGGTGATAGGTCAGGGGTGAGGGGTGGGGGGGTGAGGGGGTGAGGGTGGGGGTGAGGGGTGAGGGTGAGGGGTGAGGGGTGAGGGTGAGGGGTGGGGGGGGGGTGATGGGGTGAGGGTGGGGGGTGGGGGGTGAGGGGTGAGGGTGGGGGTGGGGGTGAGGGGTGAGGGTGGGGGGTGGGGGTGAGGGGGGTGAGGGGTGAGGGGTGAGGGGTTGGGGCGAGGGGTGAGGGGTGAGGGGGTGAGGGGTGAGGAGGGTTTTGGGGAGGGGTGAGGAGTTGGGGTGGGTGGGGGTGGGTGGGGGTGAGGGGTGGGGGTGAGGGGTGAGGGGTGAGAGGTTAAGGGCTAGGGTTTACCCAGCAGGTTGTGACCATGAAGGGTGGGACAGACGCACAGAGTCTCTTGCCCAGAGTAGGGGAATCGAGGACCAGAGGACACAGGTTCAAGGTGAAGGGGGAAAGATTGAATAGGAATCTGAGGGGTAACTTTTCCACACAGAGGGTGGTGGGTGTATGGAACGAGCTGTAGGAGGAGGTAGTTGAGGCTGGGACTATCGCAACGTTTAAAAGACATTGAGATGGGTACATGTGTCGGAAGGAACTGCAGATGCTGGTTTACACCAAAGAAAGACGCAGAGTGCTGGAGAACTCAGTGGGTCAGGCAGCATCTGTGGAGAGAACGATGCGTTTCATTCTTCAGACTGAGACGACACCTATTTCCTTCGCTCCATAGATGCTGCCTCACCCGCTGAGTTACTCCAGCATTTTTGTCTACCTTCGATTTTTCCAGCATCTGCAGTTCCTTCTTAGACAAGTACGTGGATAGGTCAGGTTTGGAGGGAGAAGGGCCAAATGCTGGCGTTTGGGGGCGAGTGTAGACGGGGCATGTGAGTCAGCATGGGGGGGGATGGGCCGAAGGGCCAGTGTCCGTGCCGTGAGACTCTGCGCTGACCCCACTCTGGACCATTTACAGGGGACATCGGTGGCCACATGGGGCTGTTCATCGGAGCCAGCATCCTCACCATCCTGGAGATCCTCGACTACCTGTATGAGGTGAGAGATCCATGCCGGGCGGAGAGAGGGGGGGGGTGGGGGCTGGGAGACCCCATGGGCACACGCCGTCAGTGGGCAGAGAGGGGGGTACAACCGAGGGTGGGTGTCAGACCGGGAGCTGTGACCAGCAGCATGTCAGGGTTCAAAGATAGACACTGTGACAATAGACAACAGGTGCAGGAGTAGGCCATTCGGCCCTTCGAGCCTGCACCACCATTCAATATGATCATGGCTGATCATCCAACTCAGTATCCCATCCCTGCCTTCTCTCCATACCCCTGATCCCTTTAGCCACAAGGGCCAACATCTAACTCCCTCTTAAATATAGCCAATGAACTGTGGGCTCAACTACCTCTGCGGCAGAGAGTTCCAGAGATTCACCACTCTCTGTGTGAAAAAAGTTCTTCTCATCTCGGTTCAAAGATAGACACAGTGACAATAGACAATAGGTGCGGGAGTAGAGGCCATTCGGCCCTTCGAGCCAGCACCGCCATTCGATATGATCATGGCTGATCATCCACAATCAGTACCCCATTCCTGCCTTCTCCCCATATCCCCTGACTCCACTATCTTTAAGAGTCCTATCTAGCTCTCTCTTGAAAGCATCCAGAGAACCGGCCTCCACCGCCCTCTGAGGCAGAGAATTCCACAGACTCACCACTCTCTGGGAGAAAAAGTGTTTCCTCGTCTCCGTTCTTAATGGTTTGCCCCTTATTCTTAAACTGTGGCCCCTGGTTCTGGACTCCCCCAACATGTTTCCTGCCTCTAGCGTGTCCAAACACTTAACAATCTTATATGTTTCAGTGAGATTCCCTCTCATCCTTCTAAACTCCAGAGTGTACAAGCCCACAGCCGCTCCATTCTCTCAGCATATGACAGTCCCGCCATCTCGGGAATTAACCTGGTGAACCTACGCTGGGCTCCCTCAATAGCAAGAATAGTGCTGGAGTAACTCAGCGGGACAGGCAGCATCTGTGGAGAGAAGGAATGGGTGATGTTTCTAGTCGAGACTCTTCTTCAGACTGATGCCAGGGTTCAATGCCGGGCTCATTCCTGGTAAAGAGGGTAAAAAAAAATAGAAAAAACACACACTCACACTCACACACACACACACACTCACACTCACACTCACACACACACTCACACTCACACTCACACACACACACACACACACACACACACACACACCAACCTCCCTTCCATCGCCTCCATCTACACCTCACGCTGCCTCGGCAAGGCCAGCAGCATCATCAAGGACCAGTCTCACCCCCGGTCACTCCCTCTTCTCCCCTCTCCCATCGGGCAAGAGGTACAGAAGTGTGAAAACCAACGCACACACACCTCCAGATTCAGGGACAGTTTCTTCCCGGCTGTTATCAGGCAACTGAACCGTCCTCTCACCAACTAGAGAGCGGTCCTGACCTCCCATCCACCTCATTGGTGACCCTCGGACTATCCTTGATCGGACTTTGCCGGCTTTACCTTGCACTAAACGTTATTCCCTTTATCCTGTATCTGTACACTGTGGACGGCTCGATTGTAATCATGTATTGTCTTTCCGCTGACTGGTTAGCGCGCAACAGAAACTTTTCACTGTACCTCGGTACACGGGACAGTAAACTGAACCGCACTAGGGGTGGGCACGTGGTCATGAGGGGTGTGGGGACAGAGAACGGTGACAGCCCGTTGCCCCTGGGGAGGGGGTCTCATGTAGAGGGTGCAGGGTTTGGGTGAGAAATGGGAGATTAAAGTTCAAGTGTGTCTAAGTAAGTAAGTGCATTTATTGGCCAAGTATTCACATACAAGGAATTTGCCTTGGTGCTCCGCCCACAAGTAACAACATGACTAAAATACACTAATAATAATAACACATTAATGATAAAACACCATTGATCAAGAATGTGAAACAACAAAGTTTTAGACACACCCCCAGCACGGAAACAAAATAGAGAGAGTACAGAGCAGATTTACTAGAATGTTGCCTGGGTTTCAACAACTAAGTTACAGAGATAGTGGTTGAATAAGTTAGGTCTTTATTCTCTGGAGCGCAGAAGGTTAAGGGGGGACGTGATAGAGGTCTTTAAAATGATGAGAGGGATAGACAGAGTTGATGTGGACAAGCTTTTCCCTTCGAGAATAGGGAAGATTCAAACAAGAGGACATGACTTCAGAATTAAGGGACAGAAGTTTAGGGGTAACATGAGGGGGAACTTCTTTACTCAGAGAGTGGTAGCGGTGTGGAATGAGCTTCCAGTGGAAGTGGTGGAGGCAGGTCCATTGGTATCATTTAAAAATAAATTGGATAGGCATATGGATGAGAAGGGAATGGAGGGTTATGGTATGAGTGCAGGCAGGTGGGACTAAAGGGAAAAAAGTTGTTCGGCACGGACTTGTAGGGCCGAGATGGCCTGTTTCCGTGCTGTAATTGTTATATGGTTATATGGTTATATGGTTATATGGTTATATGCTGCAAAATCGAAGGTACACAAAAAGAGTCTGAAGAAGGGTTTTGGCCCGAAACGTTGCCTATTTCCTTCACTCCATAGATGCTGCTGCACCCGCTGAGTTTCTCCAGCATTTTTGTCTACGTCCTCTGGCAGCTCGTTCCATACACCCACCAGAGACCCCTCAGATTCCTATTAAAATCCTTCCCCCTTCACCTTGAACCTACAGTGTCCTCTGGTCCTCGATTCCCCTACTCTGGGCAAGAGACTCTGCCCGATCTATTCCTCTCATGATTTTATACACCTCTATAAGATCTCCCCCTCATCCTCCTGTGCTCCATGGAATAGAGACCCAGCCTACTCAGGGGGGGGAGGGGGGAGAGGGAGGGGAAAGATGTGGGGGGGGAGGGCATGGGGAGTTGGCCCCATGTGATTCAACGTGCATGTTATGGTGCAGCTGCTGCGAGGGACCGGCTGCAACGGATCCTGCGGCCTCAACCGCCCTCAACTAAGAGACTCAGGGACACCATCGCAACCCTGGGAATGGACAAACATCAGACTGGTGAAAACCCCCCCAACTGCCCCACCCCCTCCCCCCCCCCCACCCCCACGCACCCTACACCCCCACCTCAGTGCTTCTCCTCTCACAGTCCAGCGCCCCTGCACACTCACAGGTTCGATCCTGATGATGGACGCTGTCTGTACGGAGTTTGCACGTTCTCCCCGTGACCGCGTGGGTTTTCTCCGGGTGCTCCGGTTTCCACTCACACTGTCCCTTGTGTGTGTTTTGTATAGTGACATTAGACAGCAGTACAGGAGTAGAGGCCATTCGGCCCTTCGAGCCAGCACCGCCATTCAATGTGATCATGGCTGATCATCCCCAATCAGTACCCCGTTCCTGCATTCTCCCCATATCCCCTGACTCCACTATCTTTAAGAGCCCTATCTAGCTCTCTCTTGAAAGCATCCAGAGAACCGGCCTCCACCGCCCTCTGAGGCAGAGAATTCCACAGACTCACCACTCTCTGTGAGAAAAAGTGTTTCCTCGTCTCCGTTCTAAATGGCTTACCCCTTATTCTTAAACTGTGCGTGGCCCCAGGTTCTGGACACCCCCAACATCGGGAACATGTTTCCTGCCTCTAGCGTGTCCAAACCCTTAATAATCTTATATGTTTCAATGAGATCTCCTCTCATCCTTCTAAACTCCACAGAGTGTACAAGCCCAGCCGCTCCATTCTCTCAGCATATGACAGTCCCGCCATCCCGGGAATTAACCTGGTGAACCTACGCTGCACTCCCTCAATAGCAAGAATGTCCTTCCTCAAATTAGGGGACCAAAACAGGACTGAGGGAGGCTGTCATAGTCCACAGCGTGAGATTCTGATCCACTGCAGAAACGGGCAGAGAAATGGCAGATGGAGTTTAATCCCTGCAGGTGTGAGATGTCGAATGTAAGATTCAGTTCATGTGATGGCCTATAACAGCCGTTAGCTATCGATGTCCAGAGGGATGTTGGGGTCCATGTCCACAAGCTCCTGGGTCAGGCAGCAACACAGGTGGACAGAGCGGGTGGTGATGAAGGCGTACGTTACATAGAAACATAGACAATAGGTACAGGAGTAGAGGCCATTCGGCCCTTCGAGCCTGCACCGCCATTCAATATGATCATGGCTGATCATCCAACTCAGTATCCCGTACCTGCCTTCTCTCCATACCCTCTGATCCCCTTAGCCACAAGGGCCACATCTAACTCCCTCTTAAATATAGCCAATGAACTGGTCTCAACTACCCTCTGCGGCAGAGAGTTCCAGAGATTCACCACTCTCTGTGTGAAAAAAGTTCTTCTCATCTCGGTTTTAAAGGATTTCCCCCTTATCCTTAAGCTGTGACCCCTTGTCCTGGACTTCCCCAACATCGGGAAGCAATCTTCCTGCATCTAGCCTGTCCAACCCCGTAAGAATTTTGTAAGTTTCTATAAGATCCCCCTCTCAATCTTCTAAACTCTAGCGAGTACAAGCCGAGTCTATCCAGTCTTTCTTCATATGAAAGTCCTGACATCCCAGGAATCAGTCTGGTGAACCTTCTCTGCACTCCCTCTACGGCAAGAATGTCTTTCCTCAGATTTGGAGACCAAAACTGTACGCAATACTCCAGTTGTGGTCTCACCAAGACCCTGTACAACTGCAGTAGAACCTCCCTGCTCCTAGACTCAAATCCTTTTGCTATGAAAGCCAACATACCATTCGCTTTCTTCACTGCCTGCTGCACCTGCATGCCTACTTTCAATGACTGGTGTACCATGACACCCAGGTCTCGCTGCATCTCCCCCTTTCCCAATCGCTTGCCTCCATCGCTCGGTGGGTCGGGTCGGGGCGTGGAGTACAAGAGTCAGGAAGTCACCGTGCAGCTTTATAGGACAAGCTTGGGTCAGGCCACATTTGTAGTATTGCCTGCAGTTCTGGTCGCCTCCATTACAGGAAGCATGTGGGGGCTTTGGAGACATTTGGTGCAGAGGAGGTTTACCAGAACGATGCCGGGATTAGAGGGTTTCAGCTACAGGGGGAGGTTGGACAGACTTGCATTGTTTTCTCTGCAACGTCAGAGGTTGAGGGGAGACCTGATAGATGTTTATAAAATGATGAGAGCCGTAGATAGGGTAGACAGTCACAACCTTTCCCCCAGGGTGGAGATGTCCAAGACTAGAGGGCGCAGCTTTAAGGTGAGAGGGGCAAAGTTTAAAGGAGATGTGTGGGGCAGGTTTTATTTACACAGAGGGTGGTGGGTGCCTGGAACGCGCTGCCAGGGGTGGGGGTGGAGGCAGATACGATCGTGGTGTTTAAGAGGCTTTTGGATCGGCACATGGATATGCAGGGAATGGAGGGATACGGATCACGTGCTGGCAGAGGGGAGTTGGTCTTGGCATCATGTACGGCACGGACATTGTGGGGCCGAAGGGCCTGTTCCTGTGCTGGACTGGTCTGTGTTCCATGTTGTGTGTTCTGTGTCTCCACAGAGTTCGTGTGAGACGTCGAGGAGACCAGAGGGAAGAGTCTACGTGTCAACGCTGCGGCCGCAATCCCCCCACCCCCCACACCACACCATCCCCTTCCAGGACTTTGCCTGCTGACCGCTGCCCCCTCCCCCCACTCGCTCACCACTACCTCCCCTCCCCCCCAACTCCACCCCACCCTCCTCCACACTCTCCTTCACCATCCCTGCTTCCTTCCTCTCTCCTCCCCACCCTCCTTTTCACATGTTTTCTCACTCCGGTTTGCTAACCTTCCTCTCTCCCCCCTCCCCCCCACCCAAACTGAGCCCCCCCCCCCCCCCCCTCCCCAGAACCTCCCCCTTGACCTCCCCAACCCCCCCCTCCCCCGCCTGCCGACAACTCCCCCATCAGAGTCCGTCCCCATCCCCCCCCGCTCTCCCAAAGCCTCGAAACCCCCCAAACTCACCCCCTGGCAAACCCAACACCCCCACCCCAGTGACAATCACGTGTCCCCCTCCCTGCACCCTCTCCCCCTCCTCCTCCTCTCTCCCTCCCACCCTTGCCCCATCCACCTGGACTCTGCTGGAGTTCTGCTGGAGTTCTGCTGGAGTTCTGCTGGACCTGCTGGAGCTCTGCTGGACCTGCTGGAGTTCTGCTGTAGTTCTGCTGGACCTGCTGGAGTTCTGCTGGACCTGCTGGAGCTCTGCTGGAGTTCTGCTGGAGCTCTGCTGGAGCTCTGCTGGACGTGTACCGCTGTCCTTGGATCACAGCTGAAGCTCTGATGGGACTGTGGTGTCGTTCTGCTGGAGGCCTGGAATCACGACTGGAATCCTGCTGGAACTGTGCTGGGATTTCTGGAGCTCTGCTGGAACATACTGGAGTCCTTGGATCACAGCTGGAGTTCTGCCGGACAGTGTGGGATTGTAGAAACACAGACAATAGGGGCAGGAGGCCATTCGGCCCTTCGAGCCAGCACCGCCATTCAATGTGATCATGGCTGATCATCCCCAACCAGTACCCCGTTCCTGCCTTCTCCCCATATCCCCTGACCCCACTAGCCACACTAGCTCTATCTAGCTCTCCCTTGAAAGTATCCAGGGAATTGGCCTCCACTGCCTTCTGTGGCAGAGAATCCCACAGATTCACAACTCTCTGGGTGAAAATGTTTTTCCTCATCTCAGTCCTAAATAGAAACATAGACAATAGGTGCAGGAGTAGAGAGGCCATTCGGCCCTTCGAGCCTGCACCGCCATTCAATATGATCATGGCTGATCATCCAACTCAGTATCCTGTACCTGCCTTCTCTCCATACCCACTGATCCCTTTAGCCACAAGGGCCACATCTAACTCCCTCTTAAATATAGCCAATGAACTGTGGCCTCAACTACCCTCTGTGGCAGAGAATTCCACAGATTCACCACTCTCTGTGTGAAAAATGTTTTCCTCATCTCGGTCCTAAAGGATTTCCCCCTTATCCTTAAACTGTGACCCCTTGTTCTGGACTTCCCCAACATCGGGAACATGTTTCCTGCATCTAGCCTGTCCAATCCTTAAATAATTTTATATGTTTCTATAAGATTCCCCGTCATCCTTCTAAATTCCAGCAAATCTGGACTGTGCTGGAGCCTGTGGACAAGGGCCGGAGCTCTGCTGGGATATCCCAGTGTACTCACCCCCCTCTCCCACCCTGCCCACCCCTCCCGACCAGACACGTCACCTATCCATGTTCTCCACAGATGCTGCCTGACCCGCTGAGTTACTCCAGCACTCTGTGAAACGTCACCTATCCATGTTCTCCACAGATGCTGCCTGACCCGCTGAGTTACTCCAGCACTCTGTGAAACGTCACCTATCCATGTTCTCCACAGATGCTGCCTGACCTGCTGAGTTACTCCAGCACTCTGTTAAATGTCACCTATCCAACATCCACAGATGCTGCCTGACCCGCTGAGTACTACTCCAGCACTCTGTGAAACGTCACCTATCCATGTTCTCTCACAGATGCTGCCTGACCCGCTGAGTTACTCCAGCACTCTGTGTCTATTTTTGTAAACCAGCATCTGCAGTTCCTTGCGTCCCCCCCTCTATGCGTGTCCGTGTACACGTGTGTGCTTCTCAACACGTGAATCTTGATGTGCTCACATGTGCATAGTTGGTCCTTAGTTCATATGTGTGTGTGTGTGTGTGTGTGTGTGGCGCTACCTCACCCCTCCTCCCCCCACCCCTCCCCTTCCAATCCCCCCACCCCTCCCCTCCCTCCCCCCCCACCCCTCCCTCACCCCCATCCCCTCCCCTCCCTCCCTCACCCCACCACAACCCCTCCCCCACTCCAGGAGGGGGATGGGGGGGGGGGGTATGTTCTATTGGCCGTGGCCCCCCCCCCCCCAGCGGTCAGTCTGGGTCGGACACTGTGAGCCGTTTGTAGGTTTTATTGGCGTGCGTTACAATGTGATTGGGCAACAACGATCGTCGTATCATCGTGGTGAAGTGTTCACATTCACATTCACAGAATAAATGGTATCTCACCGCATCCGTGTCCTGGCTCTGGCACTGGGCACCTCAACCACCCCACCACCCGCACACTCCCTAACGCACATCTGGAATGGAGTAGGCACATCTGGAATGGACTAGTCACATCTGGAATGGACTAGGCACATCTGGAATGGACTAGGCACATCTGGAATGGACTAGGCACATCTGGAATGGACTAGGCACATCTGGAATGGACTAGGCACATCTGGAATGGACTAGGCACATCTGGAATGGACTAGGCACATCTGGAATGGACTAGGCACATCTGGAATGGACTAGACACATCTGGAATGGATTAGGCACATTTGGAATGGACTAGACATATCTGGAATGGATTAGGCACATTTGGAATGGACTAGGGACATCTGGAATAGATTAGGCACATCTGGAATGGACTAAGCACATCTGGAATGGACTAGGCACATCTGGAATGGACTAGGCACATCTGGAATGGACTAGGCACATCTGGAATGGAGTAGGCACATCTGGAATGGTTTAGACATATCTGGAATGGCACATCTGGAATGGACTAGGCACATCTGGAATGGTTTAGGCACATCTGGAATGGACTAGGCACATCTGGAATGGACCAGGCACATCTGTAACTGGACTGACCCTGACTGACATTGGCCTTCATCAGCCTTCATTGAGTACAGAAGTTGGGAGGTCATGTTGCAGTTGTACAAGACGTCAGTGAGACCGCATTTAGAATATTGTGTTCAGTTCTGGGCACCGTGTTATAGGAAAGATATTGTCTATATTGTTAGGCTGGAAAGGGTTCAGGGAAGATTTACGAGGATGTTGCCAGGACTAGAGGGTGTGAGCTACAGGGAGAGGTTGAGTAGGCTGGGTCTCTATTCCATGGAGCGCAGGAGGATGAGGGGGGATCTTATAGAGGTGTATAGAATCATGAGAGGAATAGATCGGGTAGATGCACAGAGTCTCTTGCCCAGAGTAGGGGAATCGAGGACCAGAGGACACGGGTTCAAGGTGAAGGGGAAAAGATTTAATAGGAATTTGAGGGGTAACTTTTTCCACACAGATGGTGGTGGGGGGTGTATGGAACGAGCTGCGGGGAGAGACTAGTAGTTGAGGGGGGGGACTATCCCAACGTTTAAGAAACAGTTGGTGGGTGGGTACTATGGATAGGGCATGGTTTGGTGGGACTATGGTAGAAACGCATGTTGGGTCAGGGTGGGACTAGTGTAGATGGGGCATGTTGGCCGGGGTGGGACTAGTGTAGATGGGGCATGTTGGCCGGGGTGGGACTAGTGTAGATGGGGCATGTTGGTCGGGGTGGGACTAGTGTAGATGGGGCATGTTGGCCGGGGTGGGACTAGTGTAGATGGGGCATGTTGGTCGGGGTGGGACTAGTGTAGATGGGGCATGTTGGCCGGGGTGGGACTAGTGTAGATGGGGCATGTTGGCCGGGGTGGGACTAGTGTAGATGGGGCATGTTGGGCTGGGTGGGACTAGTGTAGATGGGGCATGTTGGTCGGGGTGGGACTAGTGTAGATGGGGCATGTTGGCCGGGGTGGGCAAGTTGGGCCGAAGGGAAGTAGCTGGGCTTTCGCCACTCCCCCCAACACAGGGCCAATGAGCTGACCCCACCTGGCAGTGGGCACTCTGACCCCTGACCCTGGCAGTGGGCACTCTGACCCCTGGCCCCGGGTATCGTGACCTCTGGTCTCAGGCTACACCGGTTCATTACAGCGTTTGTCGGCACTGGGCCTGTACTCGCTGGAGTTTAGAAGGATGAGCGGGGGACCTCATTGAAACGTACAGAATAGTGAAAGGCCTGGATAGAGTGGATGTGGAGAGGATGTTTCCACTAGTGGGAGAGTCTAGGACCAGAGGGCACAGCCTCAGAATTAAAGGACGTTCCTTTAGGAAGGAGATGAGGAGGAATTTCTTTAGCCAGAGGGTGGTGAATCTGTGGGAATTCTTTGCCACAGACGCACGCACACGCACACGCACACACACATACACACACACACACACACACACGCACACACACACACACACACATGCGCACACACACACACGCACACACATACGCACACACACGCACACACACACACACATACACACGCACACACCCACACACACACACGCACACACTCGAGAGACACACACAGCACACAGAGACAGTGACTCTCTCTAACAGTCCAAGGTCTGTGGGGGGGGGGGTTGGGGTGGGGGGGGTCAGGGTGGAGGAGTGGGGGGATTGTGAAGGAGGGGGGGGGTGGAGTGAGGGGGGGGGGTGGGGGTGGAGGGGAGGGGGGGGGGGGGGGGTGGGGGGTTTTGAAGGGGGGAGTGGGGTGGGGTTGAAGGGGGGGGTGTGGGTGAGGGGGGGGGGGGTACCCCATCATGTGCTGTTGCTGTGTTCGGGGGGGAAGAGCAGTGCGGCCAGCTGTGCCCGTGACCCCATGCCCATCAGGTCACTGTGCCGACACCGCCTGTAAAGGTCATCGGTGACGTGAGGGTCACATTGCCGGTGTCCAGCAGCGTGGAGCAAGGCGGGCTCTGCGGCGCGTAGAACATGGAGGCCGGAGAACTGCAGGAAGAGCTGGTACAGGTCCAGGCCGTCCAGCAGCTCGTCGGGGTCAAGGGCCAGAGTGGCCGGATTGGCGGGAGAGGCGGCACGGACACGTGCGGCCATGTAGTCGGCGTTGTAGAAACACGCCGTGGAGAAGGAGTCGCGGTCAAAGTGGCCGGAATCCCGCAGCAGGTCCGGCCGTCCGGCCCCTGACCCTGACCCCACGGTGAACTCCTGGAAGGGCACGGGGAAGAAGACTTGGCGTTGACTGATGGCGTTCATGCGACAGCGGTTCAGCAGCTCGGGGCCGGGCCGAGCGGCCGTAGACAGCAGCAGGAGTAGCGCATCAGCTGCCTGCCTCCTGGACACCAGGTCGATCAGGCGGAGCGGGGCCGGAGAGAGGCTGCGGACACTGACCCACGGCAGGCGGGACCCGGGGTAACGGCGTTCCCACTGCGCCAGCTCGCCCTTGACCCCCGCAAACACGTCGTCTGTCCCGAGCAGCTGGGCCTCGGCCGGACTGTAGACCAGGACCAGGGTCAGCAGAGCGTTATCGCCGCTGACCAGCGCGGTGGCGGCAAAGTGGCGGAGGAACGGGCCGGTGTCGGCGCGCTGGCCGGAGGTGACGGGCAGCAGGAGGTGGACACGGGCAGCCTCGGTGACGTGGGGCATGGGCACGATGTCCAGGGGGCCGAGCGGCCGCAGCAGGTGGACGCGGCGAGTGATGGAGGCGGTACGGCCGCGGGCAGTGGCGGCACGGAGGCGAAGGTCCAGCGTGTACTCCATGCCCCGCGTGGGGTCAAAGCGCCGGTAACCGTTGACCAGCCGCTCCTTGGTCAGCTCCAGCCACGGAGCGTGCCGAAGGTTCAGCTCGGACACTGCCGTGGCCACGATGGCCGCAACGTCCAAGCGGTCAGCCCCGCGCAGCGGGCACTGCGGTGCCCCGTCCGCACACCAGCACAGTTGCTCCTCACTGAAGTATTCCCAGCGCAGGACCTCAAACCTGGACGATGGCCGGAACGGGCTATGGATGCCCAGTGGCCAGTTGTCCAGTGGGCCCTGGGTCCCAGCCTCTGCCACAGAGTCCAGGCCACTCACATTACGCAACTCCTCCTGTGGGACAGACAGAGAAAGACCACTCAGCCCCATTGGGATAGTACACAGAACTGGGCACACTGACCACTGGGATAGCACACACTAGAGGCAGGAAACATGTTCCCGATGTTGGGGGAGTCCAGAACCAGGGGTCACACACACAGTTTAAGAATAAGGGGTAAACCATTTAGAACGGAGACGAGGAAACACTTTTTCTCACAGAGTGGTGAGTCTGTGGAATTCTCTGCCTCAGAGGGCGGTGGAGGCCGGTTCTCTGGATACTTTCAAGAGAGAGCTAGATAGGGCTGTTAAAGATAGCGGAGTCAGGGGATATGGGGAGAAGGCAGGAACGGGGTACTGATTGGGGATGATCAGCCATGATCACATTGAATGGCGGTGCTGGCTCAACGGGCCTCTGAGGCAGAGAATTCCACAGACTCACAACTCTCTGTGAGAAAAAGTGTTTCCTCGTCTCCGTTCTAAATGGCTTACCAAAGGTGTCCACATTTTTGTCCACCAAAGTACTTGTTTAACTGTTCTGCCATTCCCTTGTTTCCCATTATAAACTCACCTGTCTCTGTCTGTAAGGGACCTACATTTGTCTTCACTAATCTTTTCCTCTTCATATATCTAAAGAAACCTTCAGTCAGTTTTTATATTCCCCGCAAGCTTTCGTTCATGCTGTTTCCCCCTCGATTAACCCTTTGTCCTCCTCTGTTGAGTTCTAAATGTCTCCCAGTCCTCTGGTTTGCTGCTTCCTCTGGCCAATTTATCTGCCTCTTGCTTGGATTTAACACGATCCTTGACTTCCCTGGTCAGCCAAGGTTCAAGGTTGCAGCTCAGTTTATCGTCACATGTACTAGTTAAGGTTCAGCCGCCTTCCTCGTTTTATTTTTTCGCCAGACAGGGATGAACAATTTCTGGATTTCATCCATGCCGTCTTTAAATCTTTGCCATTGCATCTCCACCGTCAACCCTTGAAGTTTCATTTACCCGTCTGTCCGAGCCGATCCCCGTCTCATCGCATCGAAGTCTTTATTCACGTTCAGGACCCCGGTATTTAGTTCAGTTAGACAATAGACAACAGGTGCAGGAGTAGAGGCCATTCGGCCCTTCCAGCCAGCACCGCCATTCAATGTGATCATGGCTGATCATCCCCAATCAGTACCCCGTTCCTGCCTTCTCCCCATACCCCCGATCCCTTTAGCCACAAGAGATTAAATAGGCAGCTCTGCTCTAATAAATTCTGTCACATCTACACTTATTATTGATTGTGAATGATCAGCCATGATCATATTGAATGGCGAATGGTGCAGGCTCGAAGGGCCGAATGGCCTCTACTGCACCTGTTGTCTATGTTTCTAGCCCCACTGCCCCCCTCCCACAATGTACCACTCCCCCACCCCAGCCCCCACAATGCACCACTCCCCCACCCCCCGCCCCATCCCCCCCACAATGCACCACTCCCCCCCCCCCCCCACCCCACAATGCACCACTCCCCCACCCCCCACTCCCACAATGCCCCACTCCCCCACCCCCCCAGTCGGCCAGTACCTGTAGGGCTCGGATCTGTCTGTACGTGTCCTCCAGCTCCAGCTGTGTGAAGCGTTTGTGCAGCAGGAACATCTGGATGGGCTCCAACACGGGGTGCAGTGTCATGGCCCCCCTAAACCCAGCTCCCTCATCCCCGTCTCTCTCGCCCCCCTTCCCCAGCTCGTAGAACCTGTAGCGGGAACCCTGCGGGGATAGACCAGTCGCAGCGTGAGACAGTACCGAGACAGGCCCTTCAGCCCCAACCTCCCCATACTAGCCCACACCGCCCAACACGCCCCCATCTACACTAGTCACACCGCACAACACGCCCCCATCTACACTAGTCACACCTGCCTGCGTTTGGCCCATATCCCCCCAAACCTGTCCTATCTCAGTCTGGAGAAGGGTCTCGACCCAAAACGTCACCCATTCCTTCTCTCCACAAATGCTGCCTGACCCGCTGAGTTACTCCAGCACTCTGTGAAACGTCCCTATCCATGTTCTCCACAGATGCTGCCTGACCCGCTGAGTTACTCCAGCACTCTGTGAAATGTCACCTATCCATGTTCTCCACAGATGCTGCCTGACCTGCTGAGTTACTCCAGCACTCTGTGACATGTCACCTATCCATGTTCTCCACAGATGCTGCCTGACCCGCTGAGTTACTCCAGCACTTTGTGTCTATCTTCAGTTTAAACCAGCATCTGCAGTTCCTTCCTGCACCCTATCCATGTACCTGTCTAACTGTTTCTTAAACGTTGGGACAGTCCCAGCCTCAACTACCTCCTCTGGCAGCTCGTTCCATACACCCACCACCCTCTGTGTGGAAACGTTACCCCTCAGATTCCTATTAAATCTTTCCCCCTTCACCTTGAACCCGTGTCCTCTGGTCCTCGATTCCCCTACTCTGGGCAAGAGACTCTGTGCATCTACCCGATCTATTCCTCTCATGATTTTTTCCACCTCTATAAGATCTCCCCTCATCCTCCTGCGCTCCATGGAATTGTTGATCGGGTAGACAGACGCACAGAGTCTCTTGCCCAGAGTAACTTCTGCAGAGTACCTCTTGCCCAATGGGAGAGGGGAGAAGAGGGAGTGACCGGGGGTGAGACTGGTCCTTGATGATGCTGCTGGCCTTGCCGAGGCAGCGTGAGGTGTAGATGGAGGCGATGGAAGGGAGGTTGGTTTGTGTGTGTGTGTGTGTGTGTGTGTGTGTGTGTGTGTGTGAGTGTTGTGTGTGTGTGTGTGTGTGTGTGTGTGTGTGGGTGTGTGTGCGTGTGTGTGTGTGTGTGCGTGTGTGTGTGTGCGTGCGTGTGTGTGTGGTGTGTGTGTGTGTGTGTGGTGTCTGGGCGTGTGTCCACAACTCTGTGCGTGCTTTGTTGCTGGTCCCAAACGCGTGCTGCGATGCTTCCGTGTTTGTGCTGTCTGTGTGTGCGGTGATTTTGTGTTGGTGAGTGTGTGCGTCTGTGACGCACTTTACTTGGTGTGCGTGTGCTGGTGTGTGTGCCTGTACACAGTGTGTGTGGTGTGTGTGGTGTGGCGTGTGTGAACGTATGCGTGGTGTGTGTGTGTGTGCATCCACTGCCGTGTGTGAGCCTATCTGTGCCCGTGATGATCTGGGCTGCGTCCACAACTCTCTGTGCTTTGTTGCTGGTCCCAATCCGTGCTGTGATGCTTCCCGATAAAATGCTCTCTACAGCAGCGGGGATTGAGAGGGGGTGAGGACAGCTCTCTGACGCACTTTACCCCTGTGGGGATCAGCTGGACACAGGCTGCCTGTACACAGGACGCAGCTGGATACAGCTGGACACTGGCTCCCTGTCCAACAGCCCTTGGCAGGGCCTCTCATCCACTGCCAGTGTCCCCCCTTCTCTCTCCCCATCCAACAGTGTGCTGAAACCCATCCCACCCCTCTTGCTCTCCCCACTCTCTCTCTCTCCCTCAACTTCACCCCCCTCTCTCCCACTTTCTCCCACCTCAACACCCCCTCTCCCTCACCCTCCTCTCTCTCTCCCTCATCCCCGCCTCTCTCCTGGTGCAGGTGTGTGCAGGTAACGGTAGTCGAGGACACACCTGCCCCCTCCCCCTCCCCCTCCCCCTCTCCCCCTCACCTGGTGCAGGTGTGTGCAGGTAACGGCCAGGTAGTCGAGGACACACCTGCCGAGCCACTCGTCGTGCCTGCTGCTGATGATGTCAGTACGACAGCTGTCCAGATGTGGCTGTAGTTTGTCCAACAGCTGGCGGGAGAGCAGGAATCCAAACTCCGCCCTGCAGTAGCGGCCGGTCCCATCCCCGCCGATGAACTCCTCGGGCCGTCCCATGTACAGGTCCGTGTCGATGCTCATGTGTTCCACCAGCGCCCGCAGGCGGTCTCCTTGCGTGTACGTGTTGTCAGGCGTGAAGTAGAACCAGTCGTACTCGCCGGCGTGATGCTCGAACATGTAACGTAGCGTGTGGTACATGTTCCACACGGGCCGCTCCTCCCCGTGCGTGACCACGTACATGCCGTGTGGCAGGCGGCGCCCACGCATGCCCGTGAAGAACAGAACCTTGTCCGTGTGTCCAGCCAGTGTGCGGTTCACCGCCACGCCTAGCGTGTTCAGTGTCGTCTTGGACGTTAACACGCCAACCAGCAGCCGGTCACGCATGCCCAGCTCCGTGCTGATGTAGCGTGTCCTGTAAACACGCACATGCACATGTCAATCCCTCCCTCCGCCTACAATACGCACACGTTAAATACAACACGCACATGTTACATACAACACGCACATGTCAATCCCTCCCTCCACCTACAACACGCACACGTTATATACAACACGCACACGTCAATCCCTCCCTCCACCTACAACACGTTACATACAACACGCACACGTCAATCCCTCCCACCACCTACAACACGTTACATACAACACGCACACGTCAATCCCTCCCTCCGCCTACAACACGTTACATACAACACGCACACGTCAATCCCTCCCTCCACCTACAACATGCACACTTTACATACAACACACACACGTTACATACAGCGCGGAAACCGCCCCTTCGGCCCATCTAGTCCGTGCCAACCAGTGGGCTTGTATTCGCTGGAATTTAGAAGGATGAGAGGATATATCATAGAAAAATGTTAAATTCTTAGAGGATTGGACACGCTAGAGGCAGGAAACATGTTCCCGATGTTGGGGGAGTCCAGAGCGAGGGGTGACAAAGGACAATAGACAATAAGTGCAGGAGGAGGCCATTCGGCCCTTCGAGCCAGCACCGTCATTCAATATGATCATGGCTGATCATCCCCAATCAATGCCTCGTTCCTGCCTTCTCCCCATATCCCCTGACTCTGCTATTTTTAACAGCCCTATCTAGCTCTCTCTTGAAAGCATCCAGAGAACCGGCCTCCACCACCCTCTGAGGCAGAGAATTCCACAGACTCATAGAAACATAGACAATAGGTGCAGGAGGAGGCCATTCGGCCCTTCGAGCCAGCACCGGCATTCACTGTGATCATAGCTGATCGTCCCCTATCAATAACCCGTGCCTGCCTTCTCCCCATATCCCTCGACTCCACTAGCCCCTAGAGCTCTACCCAACTCTCTCTTAAATCCATCCAGTGACTTGGCCTCCACTGCCCTCTGTGGCAGGGAATTCCATAAATTCACAACTCTCTGGGTGAAAAAGTTTTTCCTCACCTCAGTCTTAAATGACCTCCCCTTTATTCTAAGACTGTGGCCCCTGGTTCTGGACTTGCCCAACATTGGGAACATTTTTCCTGCATCTAGATTGTCCAGTACTTTTATAATTGTATATGTTTCTAAGAGAACCCCCTCATCCTTCTAAACTCCAGTGAATACAAGCCTAGTCTTTTCAATCTTTCCTCATATGTGTGAAAAAGTGTAAATTTCACAGTTTAAGAATAAGGGGTCGGCCATTTAGGACCGAGATGAGGAAATCTTTTCACCCAGAGAGTTGTGAATCTGTGGAATTCTCTGCCACAGAGGGCAGTGGAGGCCAATTCACTGGATGTTTTCAAGAGAGAATTAGATTTAGCTCTTGGGGCTAACGGAATCAAGGGATATGGGGAGAAGGCAGGAACGGGGTACTGATTGTGGATGATCAGCCATGATCATATTGAATGGCGGTGCTGGCTCGAAGGGCCGAATGGCCTATAGTCTATTGACTCCCCTTTCACTCCTAAGAGAATTCAAGAGAAGACAATTCGAGATAAGCTAGCGTTTATTTCAAGAGGGCTTGTATTAGGCGGCCGATTAGGAAAAGGGGAGATGCAACGAGACCTGGGTGTCATGGTACACCAGTCATTGAAAGTAGGCATGCAGGTGCAGCAGGCAGTGAAGAAAGCCAATGTTATGTTAGCATTCATAGCAAAAGGATTTGAGTATAGGAGCAGGGAGTTTCTACTGCAGTTGTACAGGGTCTTGGTGAGACCACACCTGGAGTATTGCGTACAGTTTTGGTCTCCTAATCCGAGGAAAGACATTCTTGCCATAGAGGGAGTACAGAGAAGGTTCACCAGACTGATTCCTGGGATATCAGGACTTTCATATGAAGAAAGACTGGATAGACTCGGCTTGTACTCGCTAGAATTTAGAAGATTGAGGGGGGATCTTATAGAAACTTACAAAATTCTTAAGGGGTTGGACAGGCTAGATGCAGGAAGATTGTTCTCGATGTTGGGGAAGTCCAGGACAAGGGGTCACACAGTTTAAGGATAAGGGGGAAATCTTTTAGGACCAAGATGAGAAAAACATTTTTCACACAGAGAGTGGTGAATCTGTGGAATTCTCTGCCACAGAGGGTAGTTGAGGCCACAGTTCATTGGCTATATTTAAGAGGGAGTTAGATGTGACCCTTGTGGCTAGAGGGATCAGGGGGTATGGAGAGAAGGCAGGTATGGGATACTGAGTTGGATGATCAGCCATGATCATATTGAATGGCGAATGGTGCAGGCTCGAAGGGCCGAATGGCCTCTACTCCTGCACCTATTGTCTATGTTTCTATACAAAAACAGGGATGCAACGCTGAGGCTCTATAAGGCGCTGGTCAGGCCAAATTTGGAATATTGTGGGCAGTTTTGGGCCCCGTATCTGAGGAAGGATGTGCCGGCTCTGGTGAGGGTCCAGAGGAGGTTTACAAGAACGATCGCAGGAATGAGTGGGTTAACATACGATGAGCGTTTGTCGGCGCTGGGCCTGTACGTCGACCACCCCGGGCCGCGGTGTTTGAGCCGGCCCGTTGTGGGGTTCGGTGAGCCGCGGGTCTGTCTGTGCCATCGCCCGGTGGGGTATCGTCTCAGCGCAGAGGGAGAGGAGGGGGGAAGAGATTCCAGCCCGAAGATTTTTGCCTCCATCACAGTGAGTGGACCCACTGTGGTGGATGTTAACTTGTATGTATGACTGCAGGCACGAAATTTCGTTCAGACTGTAAGGTGTGAATGACAATGAAAGTAATTCTAATCTATTCTACTCGCTGGAGTTTAGAAGGATGAGCGGGGACCTCATTGAAACACAGAATAGTGAAAGGCCTGGATAGAGTGGATGTGGAGAGGATGTTTCCACTAGTGGGAGAGTCTAGGACCAGAGGGCACAGCCTCAGAATTAAAGGACATTCCTTTAGGAAGGAGATAGAAACATAGAAATTAGGTGCAGGAGTAGAGGCCATTCGGCCCTTCGAGCCTGCACCATTCGCCATTCAATATGATCATGGCTGATCATCGAACTCAGTATCCCGTACCTGCCTTCTCTCCATACCCTCGACAGAGAGTTCCAGAGATTCTCTCCATACCCTCGCGGCAGAGAGTTCCAGAGATTCACCACTCTCTGTGTGAAAAAAGTTCTTCTCATCTCGGTTTTAAAGGATTTCCCCCTTATCCTTAAGCTGTGACCCCCTTGTCCTGGAACTTCCCCAAACATCGGGAGCAATCTTCCTGCATCTAGCCTGTCCAACCCCTTAAGAATTTTGTAAGTTTCTATAAGATCCCCTCTCAATCTCCTAAATTCTAGAGAAGTATAAACCAAGTCTATCCAGTCTTTCTTCATAAGACAGTCCTGACATCCCAGGAATCAGTCTGGTGAACCTTTCTCTGTACTCCCTCTATGGCAATAATGTCCTTCCTCAGATTTGGAGACCAAAACTGTACGCAATACTCCAGGTGTGGTCTCACCAAGACCCTGTACAACTGCAGTAGAACCTCCATGCTCCTATACTCAAATCCTTTTGCTATGAAGATGAGGAGGAATTTCAAGATGAGGAGGAATTTCTTTAGCCAGAGGGCGGTGAATCTGTGGGATTCTTTGCCACAGACGGCTGTGGAGGCCACGTCAGTGGATATATTTAAGGCAGAGATAGATAGATTGTTGATTAGTGCGGGTGTCAGGGGTTATAGGGAGAAGGCAGGAGAATGGGGTTAGGAGGGAGAGATAGATCAGCCAATGGCGGAGTAGACTAGATGGGCCGAATGGCCTGATTCTGCTGCTGTCACATGATAATGAAACAAAACCCGTTGACCAACAAACAATACGATTAGATTGATTTAGTTTTGAGATACAGCACGGAAGCAGGCCCTTCGGCCCATCAAGTCCCTGCCACCTCGCCTACACTGGAGACAAACCCGGACAGGTCACGGGGAGAACATGTAAACTCCACACAGACAGCAACTGTCAGACTGTGTGATACAGACAGACTCGTCCCCACTAGTCCTGTACCCCAGTGTTATATACACACCTGTACCCCATCTACACACCTGTACCCCATACACACACCTGTACCCCATACACACACCTGTACCCCATACACACACCTGTACCCCATATACACACACACCTGTACCCCATATACACACCTGTACCCCATACACACACCTGTACCCCATATACACACCTGTACCCCATACACACCCCTGTACCCCAGTTTGTTCCCGTGAACCCCAACACTAACCTGACTGTCTTCTTGTTGGGCTTCTTGTTCCTGGCCGCCTTGTACGGGACGATTCTGGGCTGGAAGTTGTCGGGGTTGTCGGGGACCGCGGGGTTGGCCGGGGGCTCGGGCCCCGCGGGGACAGAGTTGGCGTGGCGGACACGGACCCCCGGGCTGTCCCTGGACCCCGGACATGGCTCCTCCACCCAGCTGATGCTCAATAGGCTGAGGGTGAAGCCCAGAGAGATGCCCACGGCCACTGGACCCGCTGGCCGCAGCCAGGCCAGTAACGCCAGGGGCCGCATCCTGGCCCGCTGGACACTGGACACTGGGGTCTAGCCACTGGCCACTGGGTCACTGGGCTCTGGGCTCCGGACACTGGACACTGGGGTCTAGCCACTGGCCACTGGGTCACTGGACACTGGACTCCGGGGGCCACTGGCCACTGGGTCACTGGGCTCTGGACACTGGACTCCCGGGGTCTGGCCACTGGGTCACTGGGCTCTGGACACTGGGGTCTAGCCACTGGGCACTGGGCTCTGGACACTGGGCTCTGGGCTCCGGACACTGGGCTCCGGGGTCTAGCCACTGGACACCGGGCTATGTACACAGGACTCTGGGTCACTGGGCTCCGGACACTGGACTCCGGGGTCTAGCCACTGGACACCGGGCTATGTACACAGGACTCTGGGTCACTGGGCTCCGGACACTGGACTCTGGACTCCGGACACTGGACTCTCGGGGACTGGCCACTGGGCTCTGGACACTGGGCTACCATACAGCGGGCTCCGGACAGCGAACTAACGGCACCAGGACAATGAGCTCCCGGACACTGGGCACCGGTCGGTGCAGCGACTGCGGGCGGTCACTCACTCACTCAGCCCCGGGTCCGGGCTCCGGCCACGGCGGGTCTGGGCCGCGCTTTGTCCGTCCGCGCCTCCTCCTGACGTGTCCGCCCCTCCCCTCAAACCCCACCCCCCACACACTGACCCTCCCACACACCCTCCCACTGACCCTCCCACAAACCCTGCTGTGTCTGCAGCCCTCAGCCCAAAATCTTCACCCCTCTCTCTCTCCTCCCTCCCTCTCCTCCTCCCCCTCCCCCTCCCTCTCTCTCCCCCTCTCCCCCTCTCCTCCCTCTCTCCTCTCCCCTTCTCCCCCTCTCTCTCTCCCTCTCTCCCCCCTCCCCCTCTCTCCCCTCTCCCTCTCCCCCTCTCCCCCTCTCCCTCTCTCCCCCTCTCCCCTCTCTCTCTCTCTCTCTCTCTCTCTCTCTCTCTCTCTCCCCCTCTCTCTCCCCCTCTCCCCCCCTCTCCCCCTCCCTCTCTCTTCCCCCTCCCTCTCCCCCTCTCCCCCTCTCCCCCTCTCCCCCTCTCCCCTCTCCCGCTCTCTCCCTCTCCCCCTCTCCCCCTCTCTCCCCCTCTCCCCCTCTCCCTCTCCCTCTCCCTCTCTCCCTCTCTCTCCCCCCCCTCCCTCTCCCCCTCTCTCCCTCTCTCTCTCTCTCTCCCCCTCTCTCCCCCTCCCTCCCCCTCGCACCCCCCCTCACACACCAATTTACCTCTCTCCCTCTCCCCCTCTCCTCCTCTCCCCCTCCCTCATTTTCAACAGATATATTTAAGGCAGAGATAGATAGATTCCTGATTAGTGCGGGTGTCAGGGGTTATGGGGAGAAGGCAGGAGAATGGGGTTTAGGAGGGAGAGATAGATCAGCCGTGATTGAATGGTGGAGTGGACTCGATGGGCCGAATGGCTTGATTCTGCTCCTGTCACTTATGACCTCATGTGCTGTTGAAGGAGTGCAGGGGATTCAGTGGTGGCTTGTGTTTATTTAGTTTGGAGATACAGACCCGTTGAAACAGGCCCTTCGGCCCCACCGAGTCCGTGCCGACCAGCGATCCCCGCACACTAACACATTCCTACACACACTGGGGACAATTTACATTTACACCAAAGCCAATTAACCTACAAACCTGCACGTCTTTGGAGTGTGGGAGGAAACCGGAGCGCCCGGAGAAAACCCACGCAGGTCACGGGGAGAACGTGCAAACTCCGTACAGACAGCGCCCGTAGTCGGGATGGAACCCGGGTCTCTGGCGCTGTGAGGCAGCAGCTCTACCCGCTGCACCACCGGGATGCCCGCAGTGTGGGGAGGTTGTGCTGAGCAGAGAGAAGGAACTGCAGATGCCGGAGTCTGGAGCAAAACACAGAGTGCTGGAGTAACTCAGCGGGTCAGGCAGCATCTGTGGAGAACACGGATAGGTGACGTTTCACAGAGTGCTGGAGTAACTCAGCGGGTCAGGCAGCATCTGTGGAGAACACGGATAGGTGACATTTCACACGCAGTCCGTATCCCTCCATTCCCTGCATATCCATGCGCCGATCCAAAAGCCTCTTAAACACCACGATCGTATCTGCCTCCACCCCCACCCCTGGCAGCGCGTTCCAGGCACCCACCACCCTCTGTGTAAATAAAACCTGCCCCACACATCTCCTTTAAACTTTGCCCCTCTCACCTTAAAGCTGCGCCCTCTAGTCTTGGTGACCCGCGTGGGTTTTCTCCGGGCGCTCCGGTTTCCTCCCACATTCCCAAAGACGTGCAGGTTTGTAAGTTAATCGGCCCCTCTGTAAATTGCCCCCTAGTGTGTAGGGAGTGGATGAGAACGTGGGATAGCACAGAACTGGCGATCGATGGTCAGTGTGGGCTCGATGGGCCGAAGGGCCTGTTTCCGTGCTGTATCTCCAAAATACAAAAATAATGCTTGACAATAGACAATACACAACAGGTGCAGGAGTAGAGGCCATTCGGCCCTTCGAGCCAGCACCGCCATTCAATGTGATCATGGCTGATCATCCACAATCAGTACCCCGTTCCTGCCTTCTCCCCATATCCCCTGACTCCGCTATCTTTAAGAGCCCTATCTAGCTCTCTCTTGAAAGTATCCAGAGAACTGGCCTCCACCGGCCTCTGAGGCAGAGAATTCCACAGACTCACCACTCTCGGAGCACCCGGAGAAAACCCACGCAGGTCACGGGGAGAACGTGCAAACTCCGTACAGACAGCGCCCATAGTCGGGATGGAACCCGTGTCTCTAGCGCTGTGAGGCAGCAGCTCCACCCGCTGCGCCCATAAGTTTCAAGAGGACTAGAATACAAACACAGGGATGTAACGCTGAGGCTCTATAAGGCGCTGGTCAGGCTGCATGTGGAATATTGTGAGCAGTTTTGGGCCCCGTATCTGAGGAAGGATGTGCCGGCTCTGGAGAGGGTCCAGAGGAGGTTTACAAGAACGATCCCAGGAACGCAGGCCCGTACGAAGCTTTTCAAAAAGGCGGGAGGCATGACAGGATTACAAAAAAACTTAATGTGAAATACTGTGCGTGAAGCGTGAGGTCCCTCGATGCCAGGGTCCAGGGCCCACTTATTGACCCTGGAAACTCAGGGGTTTAGATGCTCTCTGGTGCAATCTGAGCCTTGTTTTGGAGCATTTTTGCACCAAATTTATGACCAATATTTCAGAAATTAACAGGAATCTGAGGTAGCTTTTTCACACAAAGGGTGGTGGGTGTATGGAACGAGCTGCCAGAGGAGGTAGTTAAGGCTGGGACTATCCTACTGTTTAAGAGACAGTACATGGATAGGACAGATTTAGAGGGATATGGGCCAAACGCGTGTGAGTGGGACTAGTTTAGATGGGACATGTCGGGCGGTGTGGGCAAGTTGGGCTGAAGGGCCTGTTTCCACACTGCAACACTCTATGACTAAAAATTTAAGAAGGAAAATGCATGTAGATAAGTAAAGCAGATTTGACAGAGGAGTGAAATGTAAAAGCAGAGAGAGGTTTATGGGTGGAAATGCATTTCGTTGTCTCTGTACTGTACACTGACAATGACAATTAAAATTGAATCTGAATCTGAATCGGAAAGGATGTGGAGAACATGGATAGGTGACGTTTCACAGAGTGCTGGAGTAACTCAGCGGGTCAGGCAGCATCTGTGGAGAACATGGATAGGTGACGTTTCACAGAGTGCTGGAGTAACTCAGCGGGTCAGGCAGCATCTGTGGAGAACATGGATAGGTGACGTTTCACAGAGTGCTGGAGTAACTCAGCGGGTCAGGCAGCATCTGTGGAGAACATGGATAGGTGACGTTTCACAGAGTGCTGGAGTAACTCAGCGGGTCAGGCAGCATCTGTGGAGAACATGGATAGGTGACCTGACCCGCTGAGTTACTCCAGCACTCCGTGAAACATCACAGAACAGGGCAAGATTAGCAAGTTTGCTGATGATACAAAAGTGAGTGGTTTTGCAGATAGTGAAGATGGTTGTGAATGATTGCAGCAGGATCTGGATCAATTAGCCAGGTGGGCAGAGGAATGGTTGATGGCTGCATGGTTCCTTGAAGGTCGTGTCGCAGGTATATCAGGTGGTCAAAAACTATTTTGGCACTTTGGCCTTCATCAGTCAGAGTATTGAGTATAGAAGTTGGGAGGTCATGTTGCAGTTGTATCAGACGTTGGTGAGACCGCATTTAGATTATTGTGTTCAGTTCTGGGCGCCAGGGTACAGGAAAGATATCAAACTGAAAAGATTACAGAGATCCCCATCCTGAATCAGTCCAATCAGGGTTGTGTCATCCGCAAACTTGAGAAGCCTGACAGAGGTGTCTGTGGAGGTGCAGTCATTGTGTGTGAAGTGTTGATTGGTGTGGGGTGGGTGTAGAAGGGCCCAGTCTTTGCAGACTGAGGTCAGGCTGTGAGTGGGTGTGAAGTGGTTGGTTGGGGTGGGAAAGGGTCCACTCTTTTCATACTGGAGTCTTGCCTTAAGTAGGTGTGAAGTGGTGAATGGGAAGGAGAGGGTGCAGGGTCCATTCTTTGCAGACTGGGGTCTGGCTGTGTTTGTTGGGGAGGGGGAACCAGGATTGTGTTTCTGATTTTCAAACCTGCAGTAAAACTCATTCAGGTCGTTTGTCAGCTGATGATTGTCCAAAGAGCGGGGGGGGGGGGGGGGTTGGGCTTATAGCTGGTGATTTGTTGCATGCCGTTCCAAACTGAAGAAGAGTCATTAACTGAGAACTTTCTCCTCAACTTCTCAGAATATCTTTCCTTGACAGCTCTGATTCCTCTTCTCAGCTCTTTATCGATTAGGCTATCGGTTTGACGCATATTTTCCCCCAGCGGGTGTCAGCAGTGGTGGCTTGGGCACAGCGGGGGTTAGCAGGGGTGGCGTGGGCCCAGCGGGGGTGGCGTGGGCCCAGCGGGGGTGGTGTGGGCCCAGTGGGGGTCAGCAGTGGTGGCTTGGGCACAGCGGGGGTTAGCAGGGGTGGCGTGGGCCCAGCGGGGGTGGGGTGGGCCCAGCGGGGGTGGGGGTGGGCCCAGCGGAGGTGGTGTGGGCCCAGCGGGGGGAGGCGTGGGGGGAAAGATGGCTTTGGACCCGGCGGTGGGGGGGGGGGGGGGGCGGGGGGAGTGGGCTCCGCCACAGCGGTGTCTGGTGTTGGGGTTACAGCCGTTGGGTTCAGATTCAGCCGCTCCCGCCCGGGATCGGGAGAACAGAGAACTGGCCGTTTCCAAAGTGGAAATTGTTTTTTTTTGGTGACTTTTTTCTTAAGGGGACAAGGGGTGCAGTCACACCCAACGCACCCCCCCCCCCCCTTCGGACGGGCACGGAATGAGTGGGTTAACGTACGATCAGCGTTTGTCGGCACTGGGCCTGTACTCGCTGGAGTTTAGAAGGATGAGGGGGTCCCTCATTGAAACGTACAGAATAGTGAAAGGCCTGGATAGAGTGGATGTGGAGAGGATGTTTCCACTAGTGGGAGAGTCTAGGACCAGAGGGCACAGCCTCAGAATTAAAGGACAAGGGGAATCGAGGACCAGAGGACACGGGTTCAAGGTGAAGGGGGAAAGATTTAATAGGAATCTGAGGGGCAACTTTTCCACACAGAGGGTGGTGGGTGTATGGAACGAGCTGCCGGAGGAGGTAGTTGAGGCTGGGACTATCCCAACGTTTAAGAAACAGTTGGACAGGTACATGGATAGGACAGGTTTGGAGGGATATGGACCAAACACGGGCAGGTGGGACTAGTGTAGATGGGGCATGTTGGCCGGTGTGGGCAAGTTGGGCCGAAGGGCCTGTTTCCGCGCTGTATTAATCTATTACTCTGACTCTAAAATGCTGGAGCAACTCAAAGTGTGAAGAAGGGTCTCGACCCGAAACATCACCTATCCATGTTCTCCACAGATGCTGCCTGACCCGCTGAGTTACTCCAGCACTCTGTGAAACGTCACCTATCCATGTTCTCCACAGATGCTGCCTGACCCGCTGAGTTACTCCAGCACTCTGTGAAACGTCACCTATCCATGTTCTCCACAGATGCTGCCTGACCCGCTGAGTTACTCCTGCACTCTGTGAAACGTCACCTATCCATGTTCTCCACAGATGCTGCCTGACCCGCTGAGTTACTCCAGCACTCTGTGAAACGTCACCTATCCATGTTCTCCACAGATGCCGGGCCTGACCCGCTGAGTTACTCCAGCACTCTGTGAAACGTCACCTATCCATGTTCTCCACAGATGCTGCCTGACCCGCTGAGTTACTCCAGCACTCTGTGTCTATATTGGGCCAAGGCGGTCAGTCAGTCGGGCGGTCGAGTCACTGGGGTTACGGTGACCATTTGAGGGGAGATCTGGCTGCAGCCACTGGGCACAGACTGGATCAACATGGCTGTAAGCTACAGGATGGTGCCGGCTTGTTATTGTAGTGTGTACCGAGATAGTGTGGGAAAGGCTGCTTGTGACCCACCCAGGCATATCGCAACTCCAGGTACTACAAGAGAAAATAAAACAGAGGAGAATGTAGTGCTTTAGTTTGTTGATTGCTGTGTACCCAACTACAGTGAAAGCCTTTGTCCTGCACTCTATCCAATCACATCAGATAACACTACACAGAAACATAATCACGTCAAACTCAAGTACAACAGGTAGTGTTGGACGCACGGCGGTGCAGCGGGTAGAGCTGCTGCTTCTCAGCACCAGAGACCCGGGTTCCATCCTGACCACGGGTGCTGTCTGTACGGAGTTTGCACGTTCTCCTGGACTGTCATTTGCTGAGAGAATGGTCAAACTGTGGAATTCATTGCCACAGACGGCTGTGGAGGCCTCAAGTCAGTGGATATATTTAAGGCAGAGATAGATAGATTGTTGATTAGAACATCAGGCTATGAAAGTCAGCAGAAAGTAAGAGTCTGAAGAAGGGTTTCGGCCCGAAACGTCACCTATTTCCTTCTCTCCATAGATGCTGCTGCACCCGCTGAGTTTCTCCAGCACTTTTGTGTACCGATGAAAGTAAGCATGCAGGTACAGCAGGCAGTGAAGAAAGCGAATGGCATGTTGGCCTTCATTGGGAGAGGATTTGAGTTTAGGAGCAAAGAGGTCCTTCTGCAGTTGTACAGGTCCCTGGTGAGACCACACCTGGAGTATTGTGTGCAGTTTTGGTCCCCTAATTTGAGGAAGGACATTCTTGCTATTGAGGGAGCCCAGCGTAGGTTCACCAGGTTAATTCCCGGGATGGCGGGACTGTCATATGCTGAGAGAATGGAGCGGCTGGGCTTGTACACTCTGGAGTTTAGAAGGATGAGAGGGTATCTCATTGAAACATATAAGATTATTAAGGGTTTGGACACACTAGAGGCAGGAAACATGTTCCCGATGTTGGGGGAGTCCAGAACCAGGGGCTACAGTTTAAGAATAAGGGGTAAGCCATTTAGAACGGAGATGAGGAAACACTTTTTCTCACAGAGAGTGGTGAGTCTGTGGAATTCTCTGCCTCAGAGGGCGGTGGAGGCCGGTTCTCTGGATACTTTCAAGAGAGAGCTAGATGGGGCTCTTAAAGATAGTGGAGTCAGGGGATATGGGGAGAAGGCAGGAACGGGGAACTGATTGGGGATGATCAGCCATGATCACATTGAATGGCGGTGCTGGCTGGAAGGGCCGAATGGCCTCCTCCTGCACCTATTGTCTATTGTCCCTGTGACCTGCATGGGTTTTCTCCGGGCGCTCCGGTTTCCTCCCACACTCCAAAGACGTGCAGGTTTGTAGGTTAATTGGCTTTGGTGTAAATGTAAATTGTCCCCAGTGTGTGTAGGATAGTGTTAGTGTGCGGGGATCGCTGGTCGGCATGGACTCAATACACAACAGGTGCAGGAGTAGAGGCCATTCGGCCCTTCGAGCCAGCACCGCCATTCAATGTGATCATGGCTGATCATCCCCAATCAGTACCCCGTTCCTGCCTTCTCCCCATATCCCCCTGACTCCGCTATCTTTAAGAGCCCTATCTAGCTCTCTCTTGAAAGCATCCAGAGAACCGGCCTCCACCGCCCTCTGAGGCAGAGAATTCCACAGACTCACCACTCTCTGTGAGAAAAAGTGTTTTCCTCGTCTCCAGACTCGGTGGGGCCGAAGGGCATGTTTCCACGCTGTATCTCTACACTAAACTAAAAACTAAGATAGAGCAAAGGGGAAGATACAGAGTGCAGGATATAGTCTCAGCATTGTAGCATCAGTTCCACAGATAAAGTCCAATGTCCGCAATGGGGTAGAGGTGAATCGGACAGTACCCTAGCTCATGGAAGGGCCGTTCACAAGCCTGATAACAGAGGGGAAGAAGCTGTTCCTGACTCTGGTGGTGCGGGCTTTCAAGCTTCTGTACCTTGTGCCGGACGGGAGCGGGGAGAATATCTGATCTATCTGAAGAAATTCAGTCTGAAGGTTTCCCGATCCGAAACTTCACCTGCCCAGTCCCCCCCTCCCTCCCATCCCCCCCCCCACCTCCACAGATGCTGCCTGACCTGCTGAGTTCCTCCAGCACTTTGTGATTTGCTCCACGTTTCAGCATCTGCAGTTCCTTGTGTCTCCTCCACTACCCCTTCCATCCCCCCCCCTTTCCATCCCTCCGCTCCCACCCCACACCCCTCACCCCCAATCCAATCCCCCTCCCATCCCCCCTCCCATCTCCCCCCCCACCCCTCTCTCTCCTCCCCCCCCCACTTCCCTCTCCCTCCCCCCCCCCCCATCCCTCCCCTCCCCTCCCCCACCTCCCATCCCCACTCCCCCCCTCCCCCACTCCTATTCCCCTCCCCCCCTTGTGGAGGGCAGTTCAGGACTGGGATGAATTGTTGAACAAGCTGATGTTGAACTTTGCTGGGTCTGTGCTGTCATAATAACATCATTTACACCGGGTCAATATTGGCCCAGATATCATCGCACCATTTACACAATGTGTGTGTTTACATAAGAGCAGTGGAGTTCTCACAGATCTTATCCGGCTCCTGCAGTCCTGTGTGTTCATAACTTCAGAAGTATCGGAGCAGAATGAGGCCACTCGGCCCATCCAGTCTACCCCACCATTCAATCACGGCTGATCTATCTCTCCCTCCTAACCCCATTCTCCTGCCTTCTCCCCATAACCCCAACACCCGCACTGATTCAGATTCTGATTCAGATTCAGATTCAATTTTAATTGTCATTGTCAGTGTACAGTACAGAGACAACGAAATGCATTTAGCATCTCCCTTGAAGAGCGACATAGCAAACGATTTGAATAAAAAATAAATAATAAGTGTCCGGGGGGGGGGGGGGTTGGTGATTGGCAGTCACCGAGGTACGTTGTTGAGTAGAGTGACAGCCGCCGGAAAGAAGCTGTTCCTCGACCTGCTGGTTCGGCAACGGAGAGACCTGTAGCGCCTCCCGGATGGTAGGAGGGTAAACAGTCCATGGTTGGGGTGAGAGCAGTCCTTGGCGATGCTGAGCGCCCTCCGCAGACAGCGCTTGCTTTGGACAGACTCAATGGAGGGGAGCGTGGAACCGGTGATGCGTTGGGCAATTTTCACCACCCTCTGCAATGCCTTCCGGTCGGAGACAGAGCAGTTGCCATACCATACTGTGATGCAGTTGGTAAGGATGCTCTCGATGGTGCAGCGGTAGAAGTTCACCAGGATCTGAGGGGACAGATGGACCTTCTTCAGTCTCCTCAGGAAGAAGAGACGCTGATGAGCCTTCTTGATCAGAGTAGAGGTATTGTGGGTCCAAGAGAGGTCATCGGAGATGTTGACTCCCAGGAACCTGAAGCTAGAAACACGTTCCACCTCCGTCCCGTTAATGTGGATGGGGGTGTGCGTGCCGCCTCTGGACTTCCTGAAGTCTACAATGAGCTCCTTGGTCTTCTTGGAGTTAAGGGCCAGGTTGTTGTCAGCGCACCATGCTGCTAAGTGCTGGACCTCCTCCCTGTAGGCCAGCTCATCGTTGTTGCTGATGAGGCCAATCACCGTTGTATCATCTGCATACTTGATGATGGTGTTAGTACCATGTACAGGTGTGCAGTCATAGGTGAAGAGGGAGTAGAGGAGGGGGCTCAGCACACAGCCCTGAGGAACGCCGGTGTTCAGGGTGAGGGTTGAAGAGGTGTGCTTGTCTAACCTCACAGACTGGGGTCTGTTGGTTAGAAAGTCCAGTATCCAGTTGCAGAGGGAGGGGTCGATGCCCAGGTTACCGAGTTTGGTGATCAGTTTTGATGGAATAATGGTGTTGAATGCTGAGCTGTAATCGATGAACAGCATTCTTACATAAGTGTCTCAACAATCTGTCTATCTCTGCCTTAAAAAAGGGGGGGGGGGGAGAGAGAGGGGAGACAATAGACAATAGGTGCAGGAGTAGAGGCTATTCGGCCCTTCGAGCCAGCACCGCCATTCATTGTGATCATGGCTGATCGTCCCCTATCAATAATCCGTGCCTGCCTTCTCCCCATATCCCCTGACTCCACTAGCCCCTAAATCGTTAATATATATTGTAAACAACTGGGGTCCCAGCACCGAGCCTTGCGGCACCCCACTAGTCACTGCCCCACCCCACTAGTCACTGCCCCACCCCACTAGTCACTGCCCCACCCCACTAGTCACTGCCCCACCCCACTAGTCACTGCCCCACCCCACTAGTCACTGCCCCCACCCCACTAGTCACTGCCCCACCCCACTAGTCACTGCCCCACCCCACTAGTCACTGCCCCACCCCACTAGTCACTGCCCCACCCCACTAGTCACTGCCCCACCCCACTAGTCACTGCCCCACCCCACTAGTCACTGCCCCACCCCACTAGTCGCTGCCCCACCCCTCTAGTCACTGCCCCACCCCTCTAGTCACTGCCCTACCCCACTAGTCACTGCCCCCCCCCACTAGTCACTGCCCCACCCCACTAGTCACTGCCCCACCCCACTAGTCACTGCCCCACCCCACTAGTCACTGCCCCACCCCACTAGTCACTGCCCCACCCCACTAGTCACTGCCCCACCCCACTAGTCACTGCCCCCCCCCACTAGTCACTGCCCCACCCCACTAGTCACTGCCCACCCCACTAGTCACTGCCCCACCCCACTAGCTTCTGCCCACATTCCCAAAGAGGTGCGGGTTTGTAAGTTAATCGGCCCCTCTGTAAGTTGCCCCCTAGTGTGTAGGGAGTGGATGAGGAAGTGGGCCAACACAGAACTAGTGTGTGAACGAGAGATCGATGGTCAGCATTGACCTGATGGGCCGAAGGGTCAGTGCCCGTGCAGTATCTCTGAAGTAAGGCATTTAAAACGGAGACAAGGAAACACTTTTTCTCACAGAGAGTTGTGAGTCTGTGGAATTCTCTGCCTCAGAGGGCGGTGGAGGCCGGTTCTCTGGATACTATCAAGAGAGAGCTAGATAGGGCTCTTAAAGATAGTGGAGTCAGGGGATATGGGGAGAAGGCAGGAACGGGGTACTGATTGGGGATGATCAGCCGTGATCACATTGAATGGCGGTGCTGGCTCGAAGGGCCGAATGGCCTCTACTCCTGCGCCTATTTTCTTTTGAATGAAAGTGAAGAGATTTGGACCCCTTGGTACATGGATAGGTCAGGTTAAAGAGAGATCTGGGCCAAACGCAGGCAGGTGGGACTGGTGTAGATGGGACATGTTGGTTTGCAGGGTGACTATGGGCTTGAGTCTACACTGTAGAAACTCTATGACAATATCTAGCATGAACGGATGAATGGTGGTTGGCATGGATCGATGGGCCGAAGGGACTGGTACCGTGCTGGATCTCTAAACTATCCTGTACCACTGACTCTAACAGGAGGGACTAGTGTAGATGGGGCATGTTGGTCAGCATGGGCAAGTTGGGTTTCCAGGTAGTGTGATTCTAACTAGTGTGAACGGATGGTCGACATGGATTAGACGGGCCGAAGGGCCTGTTTCCCTATCTCTGAACTATAGAAACATAGACAATAGGTGCAGGAGGAGGCCATTCGGCCCTTCGAGCCAGCACCGCCATTCATTGTGATCACGGCTGATCATCCCCTATCAATAACCCGTGCCTGCCTTCTCCCCATATCCCTTGACTCCACTAGCCCCTAGAGCTCTATCTAACTCTCTCTTAAATCCATCCAGTGACTTGGCCTCCACTGCCCTCTGTGGCAGGAAATTCCACAAATTCACAACTCTCTGGGTGAAAAAGTTTTTTCTCAACTCAGTTTTAAATGGCCTCCCCTTTATTCTAAGACTGTGGCCCCTGGTTCTGGACTCGCCCAACATTGGGAACATTTTTCCTGCATCTAGCATGTCCAGTCCTTTTATAATTTTATATGTTTCTAAAAGATCCCCCCTCCCCTCATCCTTCTAAACTCCAGTGAATACAAGCCTAGTCTTTTCAATCTTTCCTCATATGACAGTCCCGCCATCCCAGGGATCAATCTCGTGAACCTACGCTGCACTGCCTCAATCACAAGGATGTCCTTCCTCAAATTAGGAGACCAAAACTGTACACAATACTCCAGATGTGGTCTCACCAGAGCCCTATACAACTGCAGAAGTTGCTGCATGACTGACTCTAACAGAAGGGGCTAGTGTAGGGGGGGCAAGTTGGTCAGCATGGGCAAGTTGGGCCGAAGGGCCTGTTTACAGGCAGTATCTCCAGACTAGACTCCAGCACTGAGTGTGAGCGGAGCTGTGGCTCACCTCTGCCACCTGGTGTACACGTCTGGATCACAGTGAAGAAAGCCAATGGTATGTTAGCATTCATAGCAAAAGGATTTGAGTCTAGGAGCAGGGAGGTTCTACTGCAGTTGTACAGGGTCTTGGTGAGACCACACCTGGAGTATTGCGTACAGTTTTGGTCTCCAAATCTGAGGAAGGACATTCTTGCCATAGAGGGAGTGCAGAGAAGGTTCACCAGACTGATTCCTGGGATGTCAGGACTGTCTTATGAAGAAAGACTGGATAGACTCGGTTATACTGTCTAGAATTTAGGAGATTGAGAGGGGATCTTATAGAAACTTACAAAATTCTTAAGGGGTTGGACAGGCTCGATGCAGGAAGATTGCTCCCGATGTTGGGGAAGTCCAGGACAAGGGGTCACAGCTTAAGGATAAGGGGGAAATCCTTTAAAACCGAGATGAGAAGAACTTTTTTTCACACAGAGAGTGGTGAATCTGTGGAATTCTCTGCCACAGAAGGTAGTTGAGGCCACAGTTCATTGGCTATATTTAAGAGGGAGTTAGATGTGGCCCTTGTGGCTAAAGGGATCAGAGGGTATGGAGAGAAGGCAGGTACAGGATACTGAGTTGGATGATCAGCCATGATCATATTGAATGGCGGTGCAGGCTTGAAGGGCCGAATGGCCTACTCCTGCACCTGTTGTCTATGTTTCTATGATGTGTGTGTGTGTGTGTGTGTGAGAGTGTGTGTGTGTGTGTGTGTGTGTGTGTGTGTGTGTGTGTGTGTGTGTGTGTGTGTGTGTGTGTGTGTGTGTGTGTGTGTGTGTGTGTGTGCGTGTGTGTGGGTGTGTGTGTGTGTGTGTGTGTGTGTGTGTGTGTGTGTGTGTGCAGTGTGTGTGTGTGTGTGCGTGCGTGCATGTGTGTGTGTGTGTGAGTGCGTGTGTGTGAGTGAGTGTGTGTGTGTGTGTGTGTGTGTGTGTGTGTGTGTGTGTGTGTGCGTGTGTGTGTGTGTGTGTGTGTGTGTGTGTGTGTGTGTGTGTGTGTGTGTGTGTGCGTGTGCTTGCGCAGACAGAACCAAAAGCCTTTGTTTCAACCATTTCTTTTGATCTGAGAGTCTGGGCTCCTCTGGGAACTCTGAGGTTAAGTCACTGGCTTAAACGAGCTGTTTGGATGAAGGGACTGAAGATTAGAGCGGGCTGCTGGAAGTACAAAGCCTGTTTTATGCTGATATTACAGAGCACAGGCTGCATAGAAGATTGGAGATAGACACAGAGTGCTGGAGTAACTCAGCGGGTGCAGCAGCATCTATGGAGCTATGGAAATAGGCAACGTTTCGGGCCGAAACCCTTCCGGGTTTCGTCCCGAAACGTTGCCTATTTCCAGAAGGGTTTCGGCCCGAAACGTTGCCTATTTCCTTAGCTCCATAGATGCTGCTGCACCATAACTCAGCGGGTCAGGCAGCATCTGTGGAGAACATGGATAGGTGACGTTTCACAGAGTGCTGGAGTAACTCAGCGGGTCAGGCAGCATCTGTGGAGAACATGGATAGGTGACGTTTCACAGAGTGCTGGAGTAACTCAGTGGGTCAGGCAGCATCTGTGGAGAACATGGATAGGTCACGTGTCACAGAGTGCTGCAGTAACTCAGCGGGTCAGGCAGCATCTGTGGAGAACATGGATAGGTGACGTTTCACAGAGTGCTGGAGTAACTCAGTGGGTCAGGCAGCATCTGTGGAGAACATGGATAGGTGACATTTCTGGTCAAGACCCTTGTTCAGACTAAATGTCGAGGTTGGGGTGGGAATAAACGGGAGGTGAGAGAAGGGCGGGCAGGTTTGAGGACAGGGAAACACTTACACATTTAACCAAAAAAATAACCTGTGGGACAATAGGAGGAGGAGGCCATTCGGCCCTTTGAGCCAGCACCGCCATTCAATGTGATCATGGCTGATCATCCCCAATCAGTACCCCGTTCCTGCCTTCTCCCCATATCCCCTGACTCCGCTATCTTTAAGAGCCCTATCTAGCTCTCTCTTGAAAGTATCCAGAGAACCGGCCTCCACTGCCCTCTGAGGCAGAGAAATCCACAGACTCACAACTCTCTGTGATAAAAAGTGTTTCCTCGTCTCCGTTCTGAATGGCCGACCCCTTATTCTTAAACTGTGTGTGGCCCCTGGTTCTGGACTCCACCAACATCGTGGAGGCCAGGTTTGAGTGGGACTGTGAGTGGGCAAGTTTAACAGAGGAGTCATACAGCACGGAAACAGGCCCTTCGGCTCAACTTGCCCATGATGCCCCAACTACACTGTATTGTAATCAAGTTGTAGATGGCTAGTGCATGTGCCTTTAACATAGTGACCTGCAGCACCCCATCGTTCTCACCTGCGACGCTTCCAAGTTTGGTCTCGGCGCCGCTTGCCTGCAGCTCCACGACGGCCGGCAGATGCCTGTGTCCTATGCGTCCCGCACCATGACCCCTGCCGAGCAGCGCTACGCTCAGATTGAAAAAGAACTCCTTGCTGTGGTGTTTGCTTGCTCGAGGTTCAAGGACTACATTCTGGGCAACACCTTCACGATTGAAACGGATCACCAGCCGCTAGTGACCATTCTTAACAAGCCGATCCACGCTGCTTCCTCCAGGCTGCAGCGTATGATGTTGCAGCTGCAACGGTTTACCTTTACCATCGTATACCGAAAAGGCAAAGACATGTTCGTTGCCGACACGCTGTCCCGCGCCCCTCTGCCTTCCTCTGCCCGCCACCCCTACGAGTCGTCGGACCTAATGGTGCTTAATGTCAACTTTGTGCCTTCCAAGCAGATGCAGTCCCTCATCTCCCACACTGCCAAGGATCCTACCCTGCAGCTACTGTCCGACATCATCATCCAGGGTTGGCCTGAACGCCGCTCCTCCTTGCCGGCCAGTGTAGTCCCGTATTTCCTGGTCCGCGATGAGCTCGTCCTGCACGACGGCGTGGTGGTTAAGGGGCACAAGGTCGTAGTGCCCGAGTCACTGAGGGCTGCCTATTTTCAGTCTGCCCACAACGGTCATCCTGGGGCCGAGGCCACTCTGTCCAGCGCCCAGGGCCAGTTTTACTGGCCCGGCATGGCCCACGACATCCGGGAGTGGGTCTCTGCTTGCCCTTCGTGCAACAGCCTGGCCCCACATCAACAACGTCAGCCGCTGCTGCAACAACCTGCCCCTGATCTCCCCTGGACGGCGGTTGCTACTGACATTTTCGAGTGGCGGGGGAAGCACTTCCTGGTCCTCGTCGACTCCTATTCCAACTGGTTTGAGGTCGACCAACTCCACTCTCTCTCCTCCTCGGCTGTCATCGGGAGGCTGCGTCGCCACTTTGCCACTTTTGGCTCCCCTGCTCGCCTCCAATCTGACAACGGCAGCCAGTTCACCAGTGCCGAGTTCCAGCGTTTCGCTTCTCAGTGGAACTTTAAACATTTTACCAGCAGCCCTGAGTACCCGCAAAGCAACGGCCTGGCGGAGCGTGCAGTCCGCAGTGCTAAGGGTTTGCTGGAGCACTGCCGGCTGTCCAAGTCGGACTTCCACCTGGCCCTACTTAATCTCCGCAACATCTCCCGCGACCCTGCCCTGGGCTCGCCGGCACAGCGCCTGCTGGCTCGAAGAACTCGCCCCCCCCTCCCTGTTGCCCAACAAGCCCTTGTTCCCTCTGTTCTCCCACCCGCCATGGTCCAGGAGCGTATTACCGCCAAGCACGACTCGCAAAAGCGCTCCCACGACCACTCGTGCCGCCCCCTGCCGCGTCTGTTTCCCGGCCAGATCGTCCGGATGCAGACTGCCTCTGGTCACTCCAAACTCGCCACGGTGGTCGGCGATGCCGGCTCACCACGGTCTTACTTGGTTGACCACGACGGCGTCATTTACCGCCGCTCCCGCCAGCATCTGCTGCTCGTTAACGAGCCCCCACCTCCTCCTGCTGCCCCCTTCTCCCCTCCCTTGTCCGATACAACTCCTGCCGTTCCGCGGATGCCCCGGTCCCTCCCTTCTCCGTTGATTAAGCCGCCGTCTCCGCCTCCCAGCCCTCGTTCTCCCTCCACCCCGCCGGCGGCTGTGTCCTTGCCCGCTCCAGTATCTTCTCCTGCCGCATTTCCCCGTTTCCCCGGTTCGTTCGCCAGCCCCGGCCCCGGCCGCTCTTGTTCCTGCAGGGGGAGGAGGTGGCGAGCATCACACCCGGTCTGGCAGGCTGGTTAAGCTGCCTGTCCGATATGGGGATTTCGTTTAGCTCTGTAATCATTGTATGCCTGCTTGTAGCGCATGAGACGTGGTCGTTCAGTCACTATTATATTGCTTTGTTCTAAGAGGAAGGGGGGGGGGGGGGGGGTCACCATGGTGTGGATTCCTGGAAGATTTTTGACAAGTTCCCCCGGTGGAGGGTGTGACAAGGGTCCTAAGGAATAGGAGCAGGATTAGGCCATTCGGCCCATCATGTCTACTCTGCCATTCAGTCACGGCTGATCTATCTCTCCCTCCTAACCCCATTCTCCTGCTTTCTCCCCATAACCCCTGACACCCGCACTGATCAACAAAGGCTGCTCAGTTCAGTTTATACAGGTACGAGGTACAGCGAAAAGCTTTTGTTGCATGCTAACCAGAATATGTTCCTGGTTCTCTGGATGCTTTCAAGAGAGAGCTAGATAGGGCTCTTAAAAACAGCGGAGTCAGGGGATATGGGGAGAAGGCAGGAACGGGGTACTGATTGGGGATGATCAGCCGTGATCACATTGAATGGCGGTGCTGGCTCGAAGGGCCGAATGGCCTCTACTCCTGCGCCTATTGTCTAATACATGATTACAATCAATTCATTAGAAGGTAGACAAAGATGCTGGAGAAACTCAGCGGGTGAGGCAGCATCTATGGAGCGAAGGAATAGGTGACGTTCGAAGAAGGGCCTCGACCTTTTCATAGCAAAAGGATTTGAGTATAGGAGCAGGGAGGTTCTACTGCAGTTGTACAGGGTCTTGGTGAGACCACACCTGGAGTATTGCGTACAGTTTTGGTCTCCTAATCTGAGGAAAGACATTCTTGCCATAGAGGGAGTACAGAGAAGGTTCACCAGACTGATTCCTGGGATGTCAGGACTTTCATATGAAGAAAGACTGGATAGACTCGGCTTGTACTCGCTAGAATTTAGAAGATTGAGGGGGGATCTTATAGAAACTTACAAAATTCTTAAGGGGTTGGACAGGCTAGATGCAGGAAGATTGTTCCCGATGTTGGGGAAGTCCAGGACAAGGGGTCACAACTTAAGGATAAGGGGGAAATCTTTTAAAACCGAGATGAGGAAAACATTTTTCACACAGAGAGTGGTGAATCTGTGGAATTCTCTGCCACAGAAGGTAGTTGAGGCCACACAGTTCATTGGCTATATTTAAGAGGAAGTTAGATGTGGCCCTTGTGGCTAAAGGGATCAGGGGGTATGGAGAGAAGGCAGGTACAGGATACTGAGTTGGATGATCAGCCATGATCATATTGAATGGCGAATGGTGCAGGCTCGAAGGGCCGAATGGTCTCTACTCCTGTACCTATTTTCTATGTTTCTATGACCCAAAACGTCACCTATTTCCTTCGCTCCATAGATGCTGCCTCACCCGCTGAGATTCTCCAGCATTTTTGTCTACCTTTGATTTTTCCAGCATCTGCAGTTCCTTCTTAAACAGTGTATTTGGGGTAATGAGGACTGGACAGGATGTACTAGAATCGGAACAGTCAGGTTAAGAGTTGAATTGCCATTGTGTACTGGCAATGAAACATTACAAATTCCTCTTTACAGCAGCTTAACAGCTCAGGCAGGTAATAAGGAATGAATTATTTGTGTTATTGATTATATCTTTAATAACAGTGCTAAACTGATGTCTTTAATCAGTGTGCAGAAAATCACAGTTGCTGAGGTTAGTGTTGTGCAGTGTTCAATACATAGAAACATAGAAATTAGGTGCAGGAGTAGAGGCCATTCGGCCCTTCGAGCCTGCACCGCCATTCAATATGATCATGGCTGATCATCCAACTCAGTATCCCGTACCTGCCTTCTCTCCATACCCCTTGATCCCTTTAGCCACAAGGGCCACATCTAACTCCCTCTTAAATATAGCATATATATAGAAGGAAATAGGCAATGTTTTGGGACGAAACCCTTAAGGAAATAGGCAACGTTTCGGGCCGAAACCCCGAAGGGTTTCGGCCCGAAACGTTGCCTATTTCCTTCGCTCCATAGATGTTGCTGCACCCGCTGAGTTCCTCCAGCATTTTTGTCTACCTTCGATCTTCCAGCATCTGCAGTTCCACAATATGTCCGCCTTCTCTCCATACCCCCTGATCCCTTTAGCCACAAGGGCCACATCTAACTCCCTCTTAAATATAGCCAATGAACTGTGGCCTCAACTACCCTCTGTGGCAGAGAGTTCCAGAGATTCACCACTCTCTGTGTGAAAAAAGTTCTTCTCATCTCGGTTTTAAAGGATTTCCCCCTTATCCTTAAGCTGTGACCCCTTGTTCTGGACTTCCCCAACATCGGGAACAATCTTCCTGCATCTAGCCTGTCCAACCCCTTAAGAATTTTGTAAGTTTCTATAAGATCCCCTCTCAATCTCCTAAATTCTAGAGAGTACAAACCAAGTCTATCCAGTCTTTCTTCCTGACGGTTGTTGGGAAGAAGCTGCTGTTGAACCTGGAGGTCACGGTTTTCAGGCTCCTGGACCTTCTTCCTGATGGTAGCAGTGAGATGGGATCGTGGCCAGGGTGGTGTGGGTCTCTGATGATGCTGGCTGCCTTATTGAGGCAGCGACTCCTGTAGATCCCGTTGATGGTGGGGGGGTCAGTTCTGTGATGCAGGAGCCTGGGGCTGTGCTGGACCGGGCGTGGCTCCAAGATGCCGAACGTGTGGACCGCATGCGGCCTATAGCGGCCGAGGTCCCCACGGCCACGGTTCGCCAGGCCGACTGGACAACAGGTCAAAGAGCACGCTCGTGCCAAAGAGGACGTGGCCCAGCTGGTGGCCGATTGGGAAAGGGGGAGATGCAGCGAGACCTGGGTGTCATGGTACACCAGTCATTGAAAGTAGGCATGCAGGTGCAGCAGGCAGTAAAGAAAGCGAATGGTATGTTAGCTTTCATTGCAAAAGGATTTGAGTATAGGAGCAGGGGGGTTCTACTGCAGTTGTACAGGGTCTTGGTGAGACCACACCTGGAGTATTGCGTACAGTTTTGGTCTCCAAATCTGAGGAAGGACATTATTGCCATAGAGGGAGTGCAGAGAAGGTTCACCAGACTGATTCCTGGGTTGTCAGGACTGTCTTATGAAGAAAGACTGGATAGACTTGGTTTATACTCTCTAGAATTTAGAAGATTGAGAGGGGATCTTATAGAAACTTACAAAATTCTTAAGGGGTTGGACAGGCTAGATGCAGGAAGATTGTTCCCGATGTTAGGGAAGTCCAGGACAAGGGGTCACAGCTTAAGGATAAAGGGGAAATCCTTTAAAACCGAGATGAGGAGAACTTTTTTCACGCAGAGAGTGGTGAATCTCTGGAACTCTCTGCCACAGAGGGTAGTTGAGGCCAGTTCATTGGCTATATTTAAGAGGGAGTTAGATGTGGCCCTTGTGGCTAAGGGGATCAGGGGATATGGAGAGAAGGCAGGTACGGGATACTGAGTTGGATGATCAGCCATGATCATATTGAATGGCGGTGCAGGCTCGAAGGGCCGAATGGCCTCTACTCCTGCACCTAATTTCTATGTTTCTATGTTTCTCCAATGCTTACTGACTTCACACACCACGAGGTCCCTGGAGAGTTACTGCTCACTCACCTGCGAGCCCCGGTTAAACCCTACCTGCCCCCCCTGCAGTTGGCTTACCAAAGATGGGGGTTGAGGACGGCATCACCCACACCTGCTCCATCATACCTGTGCTCACCTGGATAAGCAGGGCAGCATTGTGAGGGGCATGTGTTTGACTTCTCCAGTGCTTTTAACAACACCCGACCTGTACTGCTGGGGAGCAAACTGATGAATATGCAGGTGGATGCTCCATTAGTGTCCTGGATCACCAACTACCTGACTGGACAACCACAATATGTCAGGCTACAGAGCTGTGTCTCAGACATGGTGGTGAGCAACACAGGAGCCCCCCCGTCTCTCCCTTCCTGTTCACCATCTACACCTCGGACTTCAGATATAACTCCGTCTCCTGCCACCTGCAGACGTTTTCACGTGACTCTGCAGTTGTATAAGAAGAGGAGTTGAGTATAGGAGCAAAGAGGTCCTTCTGCAGTTGTACAGGGCCCTAGTGAGACCACACCTAGAGTATTGTGACAGATAGCACAATGGGCTAAGAGTTCGGCTGGCGACCGGAGGGTAGCCGGTTCAAATCCCGCTTGGAGTGCATACTGTCGTTGTGTCCTTGGGCAAGACACTTCACCCACCTTTGCCTGTAATGGAATGTACGGCGGCAGGCGCGGGCACACCGCGACGCCCTGTGTCTCCCTTTCAAGGGAGATGCTAAAAATGCATTTCGTTGTCTCTGTACTGTACACTGACAATGACAATAAATTGAATCATTTCATTTTTTTTTTTTTTTTTTGTACAGTTTTGGTCCCCTAATTTGAGGAAGGACATTTTTGCTATTGAGGGAGCCCAGCGTAGATTAACCAGGTTAATTCCCGGGATGGCGGGACTGTCATATGCTGAGAGAATGGAGCAGCTGGGCTTGTACACTCTGGAGTTTAGAAGGATGAGGGTGATCTCTTTGAAACATATAAGATTATTAAGGGTTTGGACACGCTAGAGGCAGGAAACATGTTCCCGATGTTGGGGGAGTCCAGAACCAGGGGCTACAGTTTAAGAATAAGGGGTAAGCCACTTAGAACGGAGACGAGGAAACACTTTTTCTCACAGTGGTGAGTCTGTGGAATTCTCTGCCTCAGAGGGCGGTGGAGGCCAGTTCTCTGGATGCTTTCAAGAGAGACCTAGATAGGGCTCTTAAAGATAGCGGAGTCAGGGGATATGGGGAGAAGGCAGGAACGGGGTACTGATTGTGGATGATCAGCCATGATCACATTGAATGGCGGTGCAGGCTCGAAGGGCCGAATGGCCTGCTCCTGCACCTGTTGTCTCTGTTTCTATATGTACCTGGCCAGTAGATTCAAGATACATTTAATTGTCACATGTGCCAGATGGCACAGTGAAATGAAATTCCCATACAGCCATACAATAAAAATAAAGAACACACCACACTATAGAATTTGGCATAAAACATCCCCACACAACAGAATCAAAGATCCCCACTGTGTGGGAAGGCACCAAAGTCAGTCTCTTCCTCCACTGTTCCTCGTGGTCAGGGCCTCCCCGTGCCCTCCGCAGTTGCAGCTACGGGCGGCCCGATGTCCAGGACCGCTCGCCGGGGTGTTGTAAGTCCGACGTCGGGGCTGCGGGACGTCCTCAGCGGCGTGGACACCAGAGTCGGCCCCCTCCTACCGGAGTCGGCAGCTTCCAAAGTCCGCAGGCCGCACCGGGTGGAGACTGCTGCTGGAGACCCTCTGCAAGGAGCCCCCGGTCTCCACGATGTTGTTCAGCGCCGCCCGCGTTGGAAGCTCCGCACCAGAGCTCCACGATGTTGGAGCAACGGCCCAACGCTCCGGAGCTCTAATGGCGACACAAGACGGCATCGCCCGCTCCACAGTGACTCCAGCGCTGCGCCGCCGCTGTAGTGTACAAGCCCAGCGCTGTGCCGCCGCTGTAGCAGCCCTGGTCCGGATCCCGGTCCCCGGCAGGAAAGGCCGCTCCGATCCAGCTGGTAGGCCACAAGGTGGGGGGCGAGGACACAACTCGGAGAAATAGTCGCGTCCCCGCCAGGAAGAGACTAGGAGACGGTTTCCCCCCTTACCCTGCCCCCCCTCCCCCACATAGAAAAGTTAAAGTTTCCCCCTAAAACAGACTTTGGACTAACTGAAAATAAAAAAAAGATAGAACTAACAGACAGGCTGTAGGTGGAGGCTGCTGCTAGTGCAGCGCCCCTAGTAAAGTGGACTGGAGCAGGAACACTGAGACCCTGTACAAGAAGGGACAGTACAAGCCGGCTGTACTTTTAGAGAAGTCCCACGCTCCTCCAACATCTGCAGTAAGACGCTGCAGATGTTCTACCAATCGGTGGTGGCCAGTGCCATCTTCTACACTGCCGTGTGTCGGGGCAGCAGGGCCAAGTCTGCAGACGCCAACAAGATGGACAAACCCATCAGGAAGGCCGGCTCTGTCCTGGAGTTGGATCCACGGGAGGTTGGTCAGAGAGGGGAGGATGCTCCTCAAACAGCAGAACCGGCCTCCACCGCCCGATGAGGCAGAGAATTCCACAGACTCACCACTCTGTGTGAGAAAAAGTGTTTCCTCATCTTCGTTCTAAATGGCTTACTTCTTATTGTGGCCCCTGGTTCTGGACTCCCCCAACATCGGGAACATGTTTCCTGCCTCAAGCGTGTCCAAGCCCTTAACAATCTCATATATGTTTCAATGAGATGTACTCTCATCCTTCTAAACTGTCATCAGAGTCTGGATCTCGGAGGGGAGGGCGCTCCTCAAACTGCAGAGCATCCTGTACAATACAGCTCACACCCCGCTCCGTGACACACACTGGTCAACCTGAGGAGCTCCTTCAGCAACAGACTGGTTCCACCAAGATGCAGCACAGAACGCCACAGGAGATCCTTCTTCCCTGTGGCTATCAAACTGTACAACTCCTCCCCCTTCTGTCGTGGGGTAGACTGAGACTGAGACTGACCCCCCCACACCCCCCCACCCGTCTCCTCCCCCCACTCCCCCATATTCCGCTTGGGGCAGTATA
>NW_026575431.1:0-48736 GCF_028641065.1 Leucoraja erinaceus
TCCCTACCCCTGTAGCCCCACCAACCCCAGGCGCTCCCTCCCCCAGTAGCCCACCCCCAGTAGCACCACCACCACGGGCGCTCTCTCCCTCCCCTTGTAGCCCCAACCAACTTGGGCGCTCCCTGCATCCCCTGGTAGCCCCACCCACCTACCACTTCACATTCACTTTGCCCCTCATCGTTTAACCTCCCCACCATCTTTCAAATGAAAGAAAAACATTGTGGGCGTTCCCCCAAACAATAGGAGAGATTAGACAGCAGATGGTGTAATGTCAATGATAATGAAGGAATGTTGCTCATTTAGTGGAGATTACAGACTTTGTTTATCTGAAAGTTTTTGCTTGTTTTGGTCATTTTCATGATCACTTTTAACAGACGTTTTCAACAACCAGCTTTTAATATTCATAAATTTGGAGCCAAATGGATTAATTTAGCAATAATTTGTGAATCTTGTCCTCTCCATAATAACGGTTGCATAGCACTAGTGTAAGGAAATTGCCTCCAGATTACCTACTGGATATCTCATTGATAGCTTTGGAAAAGTTGTTTTACTCTCACTAAATGGAAAAGTATATTATGTCTATTCTGTTGACCAAAAACCTTCTCTCAATGTTTTTGTCTTGTCCTGGAGTAAAATTTTACATTTTTCTACCAATACTTAATCATTCTTACAACTCTTCTAGTCTATGCATATTTTTTTAAAACACAACACTGCGTTTTTGAAATGTTGGTTTTGTCCCTCTATAAATATATTCGGTTTGTTTTTTGTTTGGATTTTTTAATCCACTTCATGATTTTTTGTATATTTGTAAGTCCAAATTCATTTTTTCCCGTTAGATTCTTAGATAGCTAGCCTAGAAATTTGGCACATCAGAAAAACAAGTGTTGCAAAGATGAAAATTGTATTAATGTGACATCATGTAATTTTGCACACATTTTTGGTGCATTACTTTAGTGAGTGATTTGTTAACCTAACATCCAGCTCAGCAAAATAATGGCAAAGACCAAATGGGATCTGTTTTGGAACTGTACAAAAGGGACGGATTGCATCTTAACAGGTGGGGGAACCAGCATTCTGGCAGGCAGGTTTGCCACTGCTACATGGGTGGTTTTAAACTGAATAAGGGGGGGTGGGGTTTCAAATGGGATAGTCTAGGATGGAGTTAAAAGGAAAGAGAGTAAAGGGATAGAAACATAGAAAATAGGTGCAGGAGTAGGCCATTCGGCCCTTCGAGCCTGCACCACCATTCAATATGATCATGGCTGATCATCCAACTCAGTATCCCGTACCTGCTTTCTCTCTATTCCCGCTGATCCCTTTAGCTTGGTTAATGACCCCTGAATTAATGGGAAAGGAAGCTCATAAAGGGATAGGAGAGTATGGCCAAGTGTAATAGGGATCGATGTGAAAGATGAGATGCGTAAGGAATTAAAAGTATTGTATATAAATGCGCAAAGTATAAGAAGTAAAGTAGATGAGGTTGAGGCTCAGTTAGAGGTTGGTAGATGTGACATTGTGGGGATTACTGAGACCTGGCTGCAGGAGGATCGGGCTAGGGAACTTAATATTCAGGGTTATACATCCTATAGAAATGACAGGCAGGTGGGCAGAGGAGGAGGGGGGGGGGGGGGGGGGGGGTAGCTCTGCTGGCGAGGGAGGGAATTCAGTCCCTTGCGAGGGAAGACATAGGGACTGATGAGGTAGAGTCACTGTGGATTGAGTTGAGGAATTGTAAAGACAAGAAGACACTAATTGGTGTTATTTACAGACCCCCAAATAGTAGCCCGGATGTAGGGTGTAAGTTGCAGCAGGAGTTAAAACTGCCATGTAACAAAGGTAATGCCACTGTGGTGATGGGGGATTTCAATATGAGGTAGACTGGGAAAATCAGGTCGGATCAGGACCCCAAGAAAGGTAGTTTGTAGAATGCCTCCGAGATGGATTCTTAGAGCAGCTTGTAATGGAGCCGACCAGAGAAAAGTCAATTCTGGATTTAGTGTTGTCCAATGAACCAGATATGATAAGAGAACTCGAGGTAAAGGAACTGCTTGGAGGTAGTGATCATAATATGATTAGTTTTAATCTACAATTTGAGAAGGAGAACGTTAAATCGGAAGTGGCAGTGATGCAGTTGAAGAAAGGGGACTATGAAGGCATGAGAGGGGAGCTGGCCAAAGTAGACTGGAAAGAGATCCTAGCAGGAATGACGGTGGAACAACAACGGCAGGAATTTCTGGGCATAATCTGGAAGACGCAGGATAATTTCATTCCAAAAAGGAAGAAAGATTCTAAGGGGAGTAGGAGGCAACCGTGGCTGACAAGAGAAGTTACGGATAGAATAAAACTAAAAGAAAAGATGTATAACACAGCAAAGAGTAGCCGGAAGCCAGAGGATTGGGAAACCTTCATACAACAGAAGGAAACAAGGTGGCTAGGAATATAAAGAAGGACAGTAAAAGCTTCTTTAGATATGTTAAGGGAAAAAGAGTAGCAAAGTCAAATGTGGGTCCCTTGAAGGCAGACACGGGTGAAATTATTATGGGCAACAAGGAAATGGCAGAAGAGTTGAACAGGTACTTTGGATCGGTCTTCACTAAGGAAGACACAAACAATCTCCCAGATGTACTGGAGGACAGAGGATCGAAGGGGGCAGAGGAACTGAAAGACATTTTCATTAGGCGAGAAATAGTATTGGGTAGGCTAATGGGACTGAAGGATGATAAATCCCCTGGGCCTGATGGTCTGCATCCCAGGGTCCTTGGGGAGGTGGCTCTAGAAATAGTGGACGCATTGGTGATCATTTTCCAATGTACAATAGATTCAGGATCAGTTCCTGTGGATTGGAGGATAGCTAATGGCGAGTGGAGTGCCGCAAGGCTCAGTGCTGGGGCCGCAACTGTTTACCATATTAATGATTTGGAAGAGGGAATTAGGAGCAACTCTAGCAAGTTTGCGGATGACACAAAGCTGGGTGACAGTGTGAACTGTGAAGAGGATGTTAGGAGGTTGCATGGTGACCTGGACAAGTTGAGTGGGCAGATGCGTGGCAGATGCAGTATAATATAGATAAATGTGAGGTTATTCAATTTGGTGGCAAAAACAAGGGGGCAGATTATTATCTCACTGGGATTAGGTTGGGTAAGGGGGAGGTACAGCGAGACCTGGGCGTCCTTGTACAACGGTCACTGAAACTTGGCGTGCAGGTACAGCAGGCAGTGAAGAAAGCTAATGGAATGTTGACCTTCATAACAAGAGGATTTCAGTATAGGAGTAAATAGGTTCTTCTGCAGTTGTATAGGGCTCTGGTGAGACCACATCTAGAGTATTGTGTGCAGTTTTGGTCTCCTAATTTGAGGAAGGACATCCTTGTGATTGAGGCAGTGCACCGTAGGTTCACGAGATTGAGCCCTGGCATGGCGGGACTGTCGTATGAGGAAAGATTGAAAAGACTAGGCTTGTATTCACTGGAGTTTAGAAGGATAAGGGGGGATCTTATTGAAACATATAAACTTATAAAAGGACTGGACAAGCTAGATGCAGGAAAAATGTTCCCAATGTTGGGCGAGTCCAGAACCAGGGGCCACAATCTTAGAATAAAGGGGAGGTCATTTAAGACTGAGGTGAGAAAAAACTTTTTCACCCAGAGAGTTGTGAATTAATGGAATTCCCTGCCACTGAAGGCAGTGGTGGCCAAGTCACTGGAAGGATTGAAGAGATAGTTAGATAGAGCTCTAGGGGCTAGTGGAGAAGGCAGGCACGGGTTATTGATAGGGGACGATCAGCCATGATCACAATGAATGGCGGTGCTGGCTCGAAGGGCCGAATGGCCTCCTCCTGCACCTATTTTCTATGTTTCTGTTTCATCACCAGGGAGATTTTCAATGACGTTGGTCTAAATAACGACTGCCATTGATCACGGAGAAGAACCAGCTTTTATTAATCAAGCTGAAACTGAATATTGTTAAAGAACAAATCCATGTTCTTGTAGTCTGATTGTTGCATGCTGTAAGCATGTTTATAGAACTGTACAGCACAAGAACAGACCCTTTGGGCCACAGTGTCTGTGTTAAACATGATGTCAAGACCATCTCTTGCTTACCTGTGCCTACATTCCCTGCACATTCATGTGCTATCAAAGAGCCACTTAAATGCCACTATCGTTTCTATCTCATCCCCAACCTTGGCAGTGCATTTTAGGCACTCAACACCCTCTGTGTAAAAAATAAAATAAAAATAGATCTCTAAAGATTGTCCTCCACATCACATTCAAACTTTGCAGCCCACACCTTAAAGCTATGCCCTCTAGTATTTGATGTTTCCATTCTGCAGATTAAAAAGATTCTGACTGTATCTGATCTATGCCACTCATTTTATATACTTCTATCAGGTCTCAGTGCAAACCTCTGACGTTTGAGAGAAAACAATCTTAATTCTGAATAACCTCTCCTGTCGCTAATACCCCCTAACCCAGACAAACTTAACAATTCCAGCCATTTGCAATCACAAATATCTTATAGTGCCTCTGGATCTTACACTCCTAATCATAGTTGTCAAGAAGTTAGTCCTCAACATAGGTTAGTATTTATTTCTGGAGAGGCGGAATTACAATTTCAAAGTTACTGAGTTTTGATTCTGCTTCATATGTGGAAAGAAATATGACTTTATATGGAAGCATTGGAGAGGATACAAACATGATCAACAGGTGTGGTGAAAAAGTTACTTTTATAACTACTAAACCAGGTTCGCTTCTTAATAAACAGACACCACACAAACTGTTTGGTAGACCAGTTCAAAACTTTACTTAACATCGGCCGATGGAAGGGAGCGAGAATTCCAGCTAAGTGACCAATGTAGACACTTAACTGTGCTCAGCCACCTTCTCTGAACAACAGAATTACATTGCCTTAAATAGGGTTTTTTTGTCCCCTTAGCACATTCCACAGACATTAGTCATGGTCAGAGGTACAGGAAAAGGTTTCCACAGAATGCATCACATCAAAGGCCTTTTGTTTACATGGTACAAGATATAACCATATAACCATATAACAATTACAGCACGGAAACAGGCCATCTCGACCCTTCTAGTCCGTGCCGAACACATAATCTCCCCTAGTCCCATATACCTGCGCTCAGACCATAACCCTCCATTCCCTTCCCATCCATATAACTATCCAATTTATTTATAAATGATAAAAACGAACCTGCCTCCACCACCTTCACTGGAAGCTCATTCCACACAGCTACCACTCTCTGAGTAAAGAAGTTCCCCCTCATGTTACCCCCTAAACTTCAGTCCCTTAATTCTCATGTCATGTCCCCTTGTTTGAGATATACTAAATACATTGGCCATTTGCTTTAGGTTATTTTATCTCCAAAGAGATCACCCTAGCTCTTTTTGCTGCTTCCTCTCTGTCACTTGGTCCCTCAAAAACTTAGGCCATTTGTTTACAAAGATGTGACTAGCTATGTCTCTCTTCCTCTCTGTCACTTCCTCACTTGGGAGACAATGTTATAGGATTTATTATCTCACACACACCGCAACCTAAGGCAAACCTAATTTGACACTAAATATAAGCTGTAAGCTAGCCCAGCAGCCAATTTAATATCTTCTTATATTTTTAACTAAAAATTCGGCTTCATCAGTGGTACCAAAATTGGGAATTAACTACTTTATCTTTTTCAGCCTGCACAATGAGTTAAACTCTTATCCCGTACTGGGATACCCCCTGATCCCCTTAACTTAACAAGGGCTTTGATCTAACTCCCTCTTATAGTGCCACCCAAGTGGCCTCAACTACCTTACAGAGAAACATGGGTTAAAAAATTTCTTCTCATCTCGGTTTTAAAGGATTTCCCCATTATCCTTAAGCTGTGACCCCTTGTCCTGGACTTCCCCAACATCGGGAGCAATCTTCCTGCATCTAGCCTGTCCAACCCTTAAGAATGTTGTAAGTTTCTATAAGATCCCCTCTCAATCTCCTAAATTCTAGAGAGTATAAAACCAAGTCTATCCCAGTCTTTGGTCATAAGTACTGGGAAGGTGCACCGTCTCTGCACTCATGCAATAATGTTTCCTTTTGGAGACAAAACTGTACGTACTCATGTGGTCACTAAATTCCCTACAACTCTAAACATATAAAGCAATTTGAATGAAAGCTAACATACCATTTTTCTTTAGCATAATTCAATGACTGGTGTACCATGGTCCCAGGTTATTCCATTTCCCAATGGAATTTAGACATCCTTTTCCTGTTTTTGCCACCAAAAGGATAACCTCACATTTACCACATTATACTGCATCTGCCAAACATTTGCCCACTCACCCAGCCTTCCAAGTCATGCAGTCTCCTAGCATCCACCTCACAGCTAACACTCCCCCCCAGCTTAGTGTACATCCGCAAACTTGGAGACACCCTCATCCATCATTTTGATTGTAAATAGCTGGGGACCAGTACTTTGGGGTACCCCATAAACATAAAAACACGTTAGCTACTCTTTGCTTCACTGGAGCCAGGCCATATCCACCTCAATACTGAGCCCCCAATGCCATTCAAGTATGTCCCTTAATTTTTTATGTGGGATTGTCGAAAACTCGGTATCATCCAAAGTATCCACGCCTAGTTACTCCTCTCCATTCTATAAGATTCCCTCAGATCCCCTTTCGTAACCACTGACTTTGTCCAATGATTTCACCACTTTCCAAATGTGCTGCTAAACCCATCTTTAATAACTGACTCTAGCCAATGAACTACCGATGTTAGACTAACTGGTCTGTAATTCCCCATTTTCTCTCCTCCCTCCCTTCTTAAAAGACGTTTTCTCACTAATATTCACCACTAATATCTGTTGTGAAAGATTTTTAAAAATTCGGCTTCATCATTACTCATCTTACGAATTACTACTTATCTTTTCAACAATGAGTTAATTTGGCTGGGAACAACAGGAACTTAACAAGATACTTGAGTTCTCCATTTCACCCACTACCAACCCTTACAGACAAACATGGCTTATTCCAGACCGAACCATATGTCACTTTAGCCACTTCCTTGCTGTGGAGAGCCAGGAAAGGGCTGAGGCCCTCATTCAGGTTCCCAGTGTAGTAGTGGAGAGGGCAGCGACTCATGCTAAGTTCCTTACACAGCAGTGTCATCACTAACATATCTAAACAATAAAGCAATGATGATCTATTTTAGCATAATTCCACTCCATTATTCCATTCCTGGAAACATCCTGAGCAGTAAACAAGATGCTGCGTAGCATCAATCCTTTTACTTAGGTCCTTTCACATTGTTTGATTCTGTGTGACACTTTAATGAAACATAGAAACATAGAAATTAGGTGCAGGAGTAGGCCATTAGGCCCTTCGAGCCTGCACCGCCATTCAATATGATCATGGCTGATCATCCAACTCGGTATCCCGTACCTGCCTTCTCTCCATACCCTCTGATCCCCTTAACCACAAGGGCCACATCTAACTCCCTCTTAAATATAGCCAATGAACTGGCCTCGACTACCCTCTGTGGCAGAGAGTTCCAGATATTCACCACTGTCTGTGTGAAAAAAGTTCTTCTCATCTCGGTTTTAAAGGATTTCCCCCTTATCCTTAAGCTGTGACCCCTTGTCCTGGACTTCCCCAACATCGGGAACAATCTTCCTGCATCTAGCCTGTCCAACCCCTTAAGAATGTTGTAAGTTTCTATAAGATCCCCTCTCCATCTCCTAAATTCTAGAGCGTATAAACCAAGTCTATCCAGTCTTTCTTCATAAGACAGTCCTGTCATCCCAGGAATCAGTGTGGTGAACCTTCTCTGCACTCCCTCTATGGCAATAATCTCCTTCCTCAGATTTGGAGACCAAAACTGTACGCGATACTCCAGATGTGGTCTCACCAAGACCCTGTACAACTGCAGTAGAACCTCCCTGCTCCTATACTCAAATCCTTTTGCTATGAAAGCTAACATACCATTCGCTTTCTTCACTGCCTGCATCTCTGGTTCTGATGTAACTTTTGCAGGTTAAGAGTTGTGTAGACGAGGCGGCCATTTCACCAAACATTTTCGCTTGTTTCGCCAAGGCCTGCATCTGTTTTTTGTGCCCCCCCCGTCCCCCCCGTTCTCTCTTTTCTCCCTCCGCCCCCCCAGATGTACTCTAATTTCTCCCACCATCCCCCTCTTCTTTAACCCTCTCCGTCCTATCTATATAGAAACATAGAAAATATGTGCATGATTAGGCAATTCAGCCCTTGCAGCCAGAACCACCATTCAATATTATCATGGCTGATCATCCAGAATTGTAACCTTGTTCCTGCTTTCTCCCCATATCCCTTGATTCCATTAGCCTTAAGTGCTATATCTAACTCTCTCTTGATTTGCCCAACACTGCCACCTGTGGCAGAGAATTCCACAGATTCACAACTCTCTGGGTGAAAAGGTTTTTCCTCATCTCAGTCCTAAATGGCCGACCCCTTATTCTCCCCCAACATGGGGAACATTTTTCCTGCATCTATCCTGTCCAATCCCTTAAACATGTTATGTTTCTATAAGATCCCATCTTATGCTTCGAAATTCCAGTGAATACAAGCCCAGTCTAAATTCCAGTGAATATAAGCCCATTATCTCACTCCTTCTGTATTGTATTTCACTCCTTTTCTCTCATTATCTGACAGCCTTGTCTCTTTTTTATTTCCAGTGTTTATCCGCCCATCTGCCAATAAAACCTCCTCGCCTATATCCACCTATAACTTGCTAGGCTTTGCCTCCTCTTCCACTTCTTTTTCAGCTTTCTCACCTTCCCTATTACAACCAAAAAAAAATCACCTATTCATTCCCTTCAGTGATGTAGCCTGACCTGCTGAGTTATACCAGCACTGTATCAGGGCTTTTTTTTCTCTGTTGCCAACCGGGCAACCTAGGCAGCTTTTTCAGTTGCCAAATGACAGTTTGGGTGGTCATTTAAGACGGCTTGCATGGCGTGTGTGGTAATGTGCTCGGACGAAGTGCGCAGTTACCAGTCGGAATTATGCTCAATGAAGCATTCACATATTATTTCTGCTTCAAATAAAGTCACAAACTAAGCATATTCACCGATCAAGACATGATATATACCACAATGACATGCAGCAAAATTATAATGCAGTATCTCAACTCTTTTTACACGTTGCAATGAATGCAATTTCTATTATTTCTTTCCACTTCCAAACAAATGTGGTTGGATGATTCAGCGTATGATCAACCCGTGTCAATAAATCCTGGACCATGGTAACATATATGCTTAACCATGCACACTACAGATTGATGCAAGCATGTTTTCTGTGAAGGACCGAAAATTATCATGACATGGCCATAGCATGGGTCGTTATTGGTACATAAACTCTCTTGCTTCCCACATAATTTATCCACAACAAAATATACAGGTTGCAAGGAAATTTCTAAAGGCATTTTATGATAATAGCTGATAAACCCGACGATACCCATCTGACAGGTTAAACATTGCACTAACTGACAAGAACTGTCTGTGGAATTCTCTGCCTCAGAGGGCGGTGGAGGCCGGTTCTCTGGATACTTTCTAGAGAGAGCTAGATAGGGTTTTAAAGATAGCGTAGTCAGGGGATATGGGGAGAAGGCAGGAACAGGGTACTGATTGGGGATGATCAGCGATAATCACATTGAATGGCGGTGCTGGCTCGAAGGGCCGAATGGCCTACTCCTGTACCTATTGTCTATAAGAGATGGCCAAATGACATAACTGCAGCAAATGTTCTTTTGGCAATATGTTTAAAGGTGTCAAAAAGCCACATTACCGGACATTCAGATTAGATGTATGTGTTGTGAACAGCAATGAAGATACCAAGTTTGTACGCACCAGATTAAAAATAAATTATTGATAAAGGCTGTTTCCATCATTCTGTAGTGCGTGGGTCTCAAATGAGGCAAGTAGTCCGCAGTTTGAGAAGCACTATACTTTATTTCCTCCCGGTTCAGGGGAAGACGAAACCAGGGAAAGATGGCACCCAAACCCTGCCTTTTATACCCTCCGGCTAAGGACCGCCTCCGGACTGCACCACTCCTGTGCCGAGGGGTTCGGCAGTATAATGGGACGACCCTTAGGAGCCGCCACAGGACCCCCCCCCAGAACCAGAGGCACAAAACGCACCGGCGGGCGCACGACCCGGCCGGCCCGCGTGCGGAAGACAGCAGATCCCGGGGCTTGCGGGGGCGTAGGTGGAGGGACAGGTCGAGGGGCCGGCGGGAGGACAGGTGGAGTGACAGGTGGAGGGAGCCGTGAGGGGGGACGCCCTCGGGGCCGAGGTTGAGCAACCAGCACCGGCTGGTCAATGTCCAGGTGCGCCGGCTTTAAACGGTCAATCGACACGGCCTCCGGCCGGCCCCCCATGTCCAGGACAAAAGTCGACTGCCCGTGTTCCAGCACCCGGAACGGGCCCTCGTACGGCCTCTGAAGTGGCGTCCGGTGGGCATCACGGCGCAGGAAGACGTATGGGCAGTCCGTGAGGGCCATTGGCACGTGTGGGCGAAATGACCCATGGCGGGATGTCGGGACGGGTGCGAGCCTGCCAACTCGCTCGCGAAGGCGTTGAAGGGTGGAGGAGGGCGTTTCCTGCTGCTCCGGCGCCGACGGCACGAACTCCCCGGGCACTGTGAGTGTCGACCCGTACACCAGCTCCGCCGATGATGAGGCCAAGTCCTCTTTGGGAGCGGTCCGGATGCCCAGCATGACCCACGGCAACTCGTCCATCCAGTCCGGGCCGGTGAGCCGTGCCTTCAATGCCGCCTTCAGCTGCCGGTGGAACCTCTCCACCAGACCGTTAGCCTGCGGGTGGTAAGCCGTGGTGTGGTGCAGCTGCACCCCCAGCAAGCGAGCCATGGCTGACCACAGCTCGGAGGTGAACTGTGGCCCCCGGTCGGAGGAGATGTGCGCCGGCACCCTGAAGCGAGCAATCCAGTGCGCGGACAACGCACGAGCACACGTAGCCGATGAGGTGTCAGCCAACGGAATGGCCTCCGGCCACCGCGTGAAGCGGTCCACCATGGTCAAAAGGTGGGTGATGCCCCGGGACGGTGGAAGGGGCCCCACAATGTCCACGTGGAGATGGTCGAACCGCCGGTGAGGTAGACCGAACTCCTGGAGAGGTGCGCGGACATGGCGCTGGATCTTTGCTGTCTGGCACGGGATGCAGGTGCGAGCCCAATGGGCAACTTGCTTGCGCAGACCGTGCCACATGAAGCGAGCTGCCACCAGTGCCATTGTCGCCCGGATTGATGGGTGAGCCAGTCCGTGGATGACCTCGAACACTCTCCGGCGCCAGGTGGCAGGGACGATGGGGCGCGGCTGACCGGACGACACATCGCACAGGATCGTCACACCCCCAGGACCGAGAGGGACATCCTCAAGACGGAGTCCGGAGATGGCAGTCCGGTAGGTGGGCACCTCGTCGTCCGTGAGCTGTGCCGCCGCCAGAGCAGAATAGTCCAATCCGGGCGCCACCTCGAACACGGCATTTATAGCAGGGCGGGACAATGCGTCGGCCACCCGGTTCTCTTTCCCCTTGACGTAGCGGATGGCTGTGGTGTACTCGGAGATGTAAGCCAACTGCCGCTGCTGACGTGCGGATCAGGGGTCGGAAACCTTCTGCAGGGCGAAAGTGAGCGGCTTATGGTCGGTGTAGGCGGTGAACGGGCGGCCCTCCAGGAAGTAACGAAAATGGCGCACAGCCAGGTACAGAGCCAGGAGCTCACGATCGAACGCACTGTACTTGGTCTGCGCGCGGTTGAGGTGCCGACTGAAGAAGGCCAGAGGCCGCCAAACTCCGCCCGTCAGCTGCTCCAGTACAGCACCAACTGCCGACTCCGAGGCATCCACAGTGAGAGCAGTCGGGGCATCTTCCCGCGGGTGCACCAGCAGCACGGCCCGAGCAAGGGCCTCCTTCGCGCCGTCGAAAGCTGCCTCCGCCTCGTGGGTCCACTCAACGCTCTTCTGCTGCCCACCCGCCAGAAGTTGATACAGGGGCCGCATGATGTGGGCCGCGGATGGCACAAAACGATGGTAGAATGCCACCATGCCGACAAATTCCTGCAGGCCACGCACCGTGCGTGGGCGGGGAAACCGACGGACGGCGTCAACCCTGTCAGGTAGGGGAACCGCGCCCTGCGCAGTCACGCGGTGGCCGAGAAAGTCAATTTCGTTGACCCCAAAACGGCACTTGTCCAGGTTGATGGCCAAACCATGCTCGCTGAGCCGCTGACAGAGCTGTCGAAGGTGAGCGCAGTGTTCCTGCTGCGAGCGGCTGGCCACCAGGATGTCGTCCAGGTACACGAACACGAATTCGAGGTCACGACAAACCCCGTCCATGAGGCGCTGAAAGGCCTGTGCGGCGTTCTTGAGGCCGAACGGCATCCGAGTAAACTCGTAAAGCCCGAATGGCGTGATGATAGCCGTCTTGGGTACGTCATCCGGGTGAACCGGGATCTGGTTATAACCCCGCACCAGATCCACTTTCGAAAAAAATGTGGCCCCAGCCAAATGGGCCGTGAAGTCCTGGATGTGGGGTACGGGGTATCGATCCGCTGTTGTTGCAGCGTTCAGCCGTCGGTAATCCCCACAAGGTCGCCAGCCCCCGCTTGAGTTAGGGACCATGTGGAGTGGGGACGCCCAAGGGCTGCTCGAAGGGCGGACGATCCCCAAGGCCTCCATCGTGCGGAATTCCCGCCGTGCCAGACGCAGTTTATCTGGGGGCAGTCGTCGTGCTCGTGCATGGAGGGGTGGGCCGGTAGTCGGGATATAATGTACAACTCCGTGGCTGGGGGTTGCTGAATGAAACTGCGGAGTGAGAATGTCCGGGAACGCAGCCAAGATTCGTGCGTATCGGGAGTCCACGGACGCCAGTGGCCGTCCCACCGGTTGACCCAAGCGCAACGTGATCGGCTCCATTGTAGTGGCGTTGACCAAACGCTGACGCCCGACGTCCACCATGAGGGAATGCGTCCGGAGAAAATCGGCCCCGAGCAATGGTTGGGAGACGTCGGCAACGGTAAAGTTCCATGAAAAATGGCAGGAGCCGAGCACGATGGGAACCATGCGCAGTCCATATGTGCGGATGGGGCTGCCGTTCGCCGCGGTGAGGACGGGCCCCCGCTTACCGGAACGAATGTCGGCCAGCGAAGGGGGCAGGACGCTGAGCTCCGCACCTGTATCCACGAGGAAGCGAGTCCCGGAGCGCCGATCCCAAGCGAAAAGGCGGTGAATTTGGCCGGCCACCGCGGGGACTATTGGCAGCCGGCCCAGGCGTTTCCCGGAAACGTGCACGGCTGGCGGCATTGTCGTGCTGCAGCACCCCAGCGCTGATGGAAATAGCACCAGCTCCTTCTGTTTGTGTTATTTGGAGCTTGCCTGCTCCTGCTGGTGGTGCCTGCAGCTTGCTGGCGCTGGACTGTAGGTGCAGTACCCCTCACTGCCGCTGGGGGTAATCGAGCGGGCCGTCGGGCTGGAGCTGTCACTCCTTCCACAGCTCCCCCGCCCCACCGGAGGAAATCGGGAGCTGCTGGGGTGACGTCATCGGGGTTCCTGCCGACGGCCAGCGCGTTGACGTCACCGGCGTGCCTGCCGACGGCCAGCGCGTTGACGTCATCCGGGCGCGTCGACCTGAGCGCGACCTCGTCTCTGCTGACGCCCAGCGCGCTGACGTCATCAGGGCGCGCCAACCACATGGCGTCGGCGCGCCTCCCGAGGGCCCGAAGATCAGCAAACGAGGCGTCGGTGAGCTGCAATCGAATGTAGGCCGGCAGCAGATGCAGGTAAGTGTACTCAAACAACAGGCACGGCGTGTGCCCGTCTAATAATGCCACCATTTCCTTTAGGAGGGTAGATGGCCGCCGGTCGCCCAGGCCACCCATATGCAGGATCCTACCTGCCCGCTCCATCCTACTTAGTCCGTAAATTTGGAGCAGGAGTTGTTTCAGGCCGAGATATTTATCATTGTCCGGGGGGGCTGCGAGGAAGTCCGATACTTCTTCCACCGCATCCTGGTCGAGGGCTCCCACCAGGTAATAGAAGCGGGTGGCATCGACCGTGATGCCCCGCAGGTTGAACTGGGCCTCCGCCTGCTGGAACCAGATGTGCGGCCGTGTGGTCCAGAAGCTGGGCAGTTTCACGGAGACCGCGTCCAGAGATAGGGTCGGGCTGGCGTGTGAGGAGGTAGGGCTTTGTTCGGTCTCCATCATGATGCCAATGGAGCGTCGGGGGTCACCAATGTAGTGCGTGGGTCTCAAATGAGGCAAGTAGTCCGCAGTTTGAGAAGCACTATACTTTATTTCCTCCCGGTTCAGGGGAAGACGAAACCAGGGAAAGATGGCACCCAAACCCTGCCTTTTATACCCTCCGGCTAAGGACCGCCTCCGGACTGCACCACTCCTGTGCCGAGGGGTTCGGCAGTATAATGGGACGACCCTTAGGAGCCGCCACAATTCCCACTTTAGGTGGCCATTGGCAATTGGGCAACCATTAATTTTGAGCCCTGCAATATGTTTTATCTTTGGTGTGCTAGTTGTAAATGTGCGCAGCATCTGCTAACTTATTTAGTTTTTATGTACCCTGCTACCATATCTTTAATTTAAGTCCACAGTCTAGCATTTCCAGAATGCTGATGCCAGCCTAACTGACCTGCGGTTCCTCATTTTCTATCTCCCTCTCTCCAGAAAAAGTGAGGCGTCATTTGCTCTCTTCCAATTTGTGTGAACCATTCTGCAACCTACGGAATTTTGGAAGATGATGAACAGTGCGCCTGCCTGAAAGGCTATGGATCAAGTTCTGGAATTTGGGCAGCTATTTTCCAGCCGGCACGGACTCCATCTTCTATGTCATCAACTCTACGATTCCTTGAAACTGGCAAGATGTCTGATTCACACAACACAGTGGAAACCTGGAGCGATCTCCCCAAAAGGCTTTCTGGATGCTGTGGGTCAGTTGGTACTTTCACTGCCATGTTCGATAGGAATTTTGGTGGGAGGGTTAATGAGGGATTTGGAGCAAATGTGCATAAATTAATCTGAGCACAGGCCTTCCCTGACTAACAAATGGATTCCATTTGTACAGATGTTAATTTTTGTACATGTCAGAAAATAGACAAAAATCAGTCTATGTTTACCATTTTGTAATGAATGGCATTAAAAAACACATCATGCTGACAAGAAGGAACAATGTTAAAAGAGACAAAACTAGTTCCTAGAAATGAACGTATGTATGTACATGGGACTTTTGAATTTAATATTGGAGCTTTTCTGCATGTATGGATTTCTCGTAAGTAGGGCATTTGTTACTCTGGGATGGCCTGGGTACTACTCTGTCAAGGTCTAATTTAATGTCAAGAAAAATATTGGAGGAACTGAATTGATTATGCTTTTAGCTTTGAAGAAGGATGTTGTGCAGATCATCTAATTGAGGTATAGAAAAGTATTTATGGCACGGAATATAATGTTATATTCAGGAGGGAGGGAGGGACGGAATGCTGAGGCACAACAAATTTGCCATATGCTTGTTTAGTTTCTGTAATGAAGAATGAATTGTAATCTGGCAAGCAACGTCATTAATGAATTGTCTCACGATTCCCAGGCATACTTTACACATGCCTGGCTATTTCACGTAATAGATCAAAAGTATTACCTTTGATTCTTTTTCACTAAATCAGTATCCCTTGGTTGGAAACCTTTATGCCTTTGGCAAGAAGCGTATGTACGTGACTGATCTATGAACACTTCTTTTATCCTTTTCTAAGCACGACAATCCCACTTTCTTTGGATTTTTTATGGAAGTGAAGCCTTTCATCTTGATACCATTCTTGTTGTTTAATGCAGTCGAACAGACTTGTGTAGAAGCGATTTGTAAAAACGTAGCATACCTTGCTTTTATACTTTGCTTCTCTGTTCCAAAGGTTCTGTGTTCGTTTTTTAAACTGACTACTCAACCAACTTGTTCTGCAATTGTTAAAAATTGCCTTTGTACATCTGCAGCAGTCTCTGTCCCAACATCCCCCATAAAATTGTACCATTTAGTTTACATGGAATTCTAGAGGTGAGAGCTGGGTTACTGTTCCTTATCGGTTGCTAATGTAGCACATCGTGCAGTGTAGCATTGAATCCACTGATGAGGTGATGTGGAATGCTTGGTTTTAGGTACTGGTCATTCCAACCAATGACAGGACTCAGACACAAGTCATAGACAACTCTAGACTGTCATTAGAACATTGGACATTAAAAACTACTGTAGAATTGCATGTAAACATGGGTGACAAACTGCATTAATATTTCCCATGATTACAAGCATCTGATAATACCACAAAATACTCCTGCCAGAAATATACAAAACACTTTTGCTTTAATTAAACTAATAATCCCATTACAAATTGCCTAACTTGCAAAGCCTAGATGTTTTTGTGTCACCATCAGAGTGGTAAATGTGACGTATCCTGCCTGAATCATCGATTTAAAATCCATTTACAAGTTCAAAAGTCATTTGAGTTTATTTAACCATTCGCCCCATTGAGTCTACTCTGCCATTTAATCATGGCTCATCTATCTTTCCTTCCCAACGCCATTCTCCTACTTTCTCCCATAACCTTTGACACCCTTCCTAATCAAGAACATGTCAATCTCTGCTTTAAGTATGACATGGCCTCCACAGCCACCTGTGGCAATGAATTCCACAGATTCACCACTCTCTGACTGAAGAAATTCATCCTTATCTTTCTATAGGTATGTCCTTTTATTCCGAGGCTGTGCCCTGTGGTCCGAGATGCTCCCACTAGTGGAAACATCCTCTCCACATCCACCCTATCCAGGCCTATCATTATTCTGTAAGTTTCAATGAGGTCCTCTCCCGTCCCTCCAAACTCCAGTGAGTACAGGTCTTGAGTGGTCAAACGCTCATACATTAACCTAATCATCCCCGGGATCATTCTCGTAAACCACCTCTGGATGTCGGCACAGTCAGCCCCCACCACAGATGTAGGCCCAAAACTGCTCACAATACTCCAAATGCAGTCTGACCAGTGCCTTCCAAAACCGCAGCATTACATCCCTGTTTTTATATTCTAATTCTCTCGAAATAAAACCTTTTTCTTGTTAAAATGCAGACTTACTTCCAGCAAGATGGCTCTTCTCCCTCTGGCTTCAGTTTTTGCATTAGAAATAATCCCAGTGATCCTTTGCTTCCATTGTATTTGATACTCCCACACTCTGGCCAGGGACCCCATCCACATCTGTGCTTTCTGCGGATTCACTCTCATGAAGTGATCTTGCATCTCCCAAAGTAACTGTTGGTGCAAGTGCATCCAACACTAGATGGATTAGTTCAAATTACTCAGCTTCATGTCTGGTAAGGTACACAAAAATGCTGGAGAAACTCAGCGGGTGCAGCAGCATCTATGGAGCGAAGGAGATAGGCAATGTTACGGGCCAAAACCCTTCTTCAGACTGATAGGGGGGTGGGTGGAGGCGGGGAGATGATAGGAAAAAGGAGGAGGAGCCTGAGGGCTGAGGTAGGAAGTGGAGGAGACAGCAAGGGTTAACAGGATTGTGAGAATTCAATGTTCATGCCACCAGGATGCAGACTCCCCAAGCGGAATATGAGGTGCTGTTCTTCCAATTTCCGGTGTTGCTCACTCTGGCCGTGGAGGAGGCCCAGGACAGAGAGGTTGGATATGGAATGGGAGGGGGAGTTGAAGTGCTGAGCCACCGGGATGTCAGGTTGGTTAGTATGGACTGAGCGGAGGTGTTCGGCGAAACGATCGCCAAGCCTACGCTTGGTCTCATCGATATACATCAGCTGACATCTAGAGCAGCAGATGCAATAGATGAGGTTGGAGGAGGTGCAGGTGAACCTCTGTCGCATCTGGAACGACTGCTTGGGTCCTTGAATGGAGTCGAGGGGGGAGGTAAAGCAACAGGTGTAGCATCTCTTGCGGTTGCAAGGGAAAGTGCCCGGGGAAGGGGTGGAGCGGGAGGGAAGGGAAGAATTGACAAGGGAATTGCGGAAGGTAGACAGGGGGGGGGGAGATGGGAAGATGTGGCGAGTGGTGGGGTCACGTTGGAGGTGGCAAAAAACTGATGGAGGACTATTTGTTGTATGTGCCGGCTAGTGGGGTGAAAGGTGAGGACCAGGGGGACTCTGCCCTTGTGACGAGTGGGGGGGATGGGGAGAGAGAGCAGTGTTGCGGGGTATGGAGGAGACCCTGGTGCGAGCCTCATCTATAGTAGGGGAGGGGAGCCCCCGTTCCCTGAAAAATTAAGGCATTTGCGATGCCCTGGTGTGGAACACCTCATCCTGGGAGCAGATGCGGCGTAGACGGAGGAATTGGGAATAGGGGATGGAGTCCTTACAGTGGGTTTATAGTGGATGTCAGTCAGAAGTTTATCACCTGCGATGGAAATGGTGTCGGAGTGGTCGGGTGCGGTTGTGATATTCGGCGGGCCCAGTGCAGCGGGAATGTCGGATGGGCCCGGTGCGGCGATGAGGTTAGGCGGCCCCGGGGGGAGGCGAGGTTCGGCAGTCGCGTTATGGTGGCGATAGTCGGAGGAATCGGCGAGGGGGAGAAAGTCCGAGTTACCATTGAAGCGGCGAGGCTGGGCGTCATCGGTGGGCAGGTGAAGGTCGGTGGCAACATCGACGTGGAGGTCAGCGAAGGCGGTGTCCTGGTGAGTACTGGAGGCACTCATCTTGGCCAAGATGGCGTCGCTGGACTCAGGCAGGCGGCGCGGGCCGGAGCCTGCGGGCGGTCGAGTGTCGGCGGTGGGAGCGGCCTGGAGGCGGGCTAATTTCAGGTCCTTGGTGGAGTTAAGGTGGGCTAGGAATCGTTGATTGAAGAGGTGGATCTTCCGGCGGATGAAGTATAGTTGGGGTCCGTTGCAGGTCTGGGTGAGTGAGGCCCGAAGTTTCGGGAGAGTCAATGCGAGGTCCTGCTGGTGCCGGCGCATCGCGGCCAGGGTAGATCTCAGTGCCCCGTTAGAGAATTGTTGTGTATGCCGGTAGATATCCAGTCGGTACCGATAGTCTGGCTTGGGTCCGAACTGGGAGGTAGGGAACTATCATATCTGGTAAATTGCTTATGACAATAGTGATTGAATTGTTGGTGGAGAAATTAGTTAATTCATGTTACTGTCATAATTAATCCTCCCAATCGGAACAGAAACTCAACCACAAGTGATCATCATTTTAATACACCTTTGGTTTTGTTTATTAACTCCTGAATGTTCCTGATCCTATACCCACCTTTCTCAGCTGTGGTATTTTCACAATTGTTTATTGGTTCTTACAAATCATTTCTCCATGCTATTTGCTTTTAAGAACAAAGTCTTCCCTGGGTGCCACACTTTACCTACATACTTGTGCACTGGAGCGTACTTCGAAAGGCATCATTGCTGTAGGGATGAGTCTTTAAGTGGAGATGGCCTCTTGGCTCCCGTCATCGTCTCACAAAAGAGAGAGCACCTGCCTCGTAGTACATGTGATAATGTCCTGTTGACTTCTTGGCCTGCAAGTCAGTTATAAAAGCTAGTCCTAGCACAATGCAGGTGTGGGGAAAGAATATCTAGCTTGTTTCAGTGGAATGCAAAACAAGTGGGCTGCTTTGAATAATGATCTTAACTATGGGAATGCTGTTGGAGATGCATTAATTGATGCAAATGGATAGAATGCTATCAAGCTCCTGCCTTGCATCTGGTTGCAAACTTCAGGACATGAGTAGATGGGTTACTATAATCCCTGACCCTCTTGTAGCCACAGTCATTGTGTTTGATCTAGTTGAGTTCTGGCCAGTGACCACCCCAGAATGTTGGTGTGACTTGGCAATGCTAATGCGATTGAACATCATCTGTATGCGGTTCGATTCTCCATTTTTGGAGCTGATCTTTGATTCTTCTGTGTATGAATGTTACTTGCCACTGTTCAGTCTACGCTGAATGTTGTCCAGATTCAGCTGAATGCTGGACATGAACTATTTAATTTTCTAAAGATTATAGAGTCTTCTTCTTTTCGTGTCTTTGAAGCTGGTTGGTTATATGGCAGTTTCCCATTCCTTTACACAGTCCTTTGCGTTTTTATTGAACACCGCAAGATCCTTTGGGCTGCACTGGTTGGGTAGTAGGGGGCAGACAAGTCAGTGTTGCATTGTATGGTCCTCTTCTCCACATTCACAGGTGGTTTGGCCATGGCAGCTTTTTGATCGCCCTATTCCTATTCTCAGGCGGTTGAGCGTCTTCCACTGGACCCATGGTGCTTCTGAGCCCGGAGGGAGGGCTTTAGAAGGAGGGATACCCATGTCAGTAGGAGGGGGGTTGTCCTCAAGCCTTTTTGTCCATAGTTGGAGTCTGGTTTCCTCCTGTGATGCTATTAGGGGCTGGACATGGCTGAGAAATCTTCTCTTGGACTTCAGCCGTTGGGCCGGGGGTATACGTCCGTAGAGGAGGTGGCGTTCGTCACTAGTGGCCTTAGTCATCTCTACTCAGCTGGCGACTTCCCGTCTCACATCGGCAGGGGCAATGCCAGCGAGGAGGTACAGGTTGTTTATGTTGGTGGGCTTCAAGCAGTCAGTGATTGAGCGGCAGGTGTTATTCAACGCTGGGTCTAGTTTCTTGGCATGGGATGATCTCTCCCAAACAGGACACGCATACTCCGCAGAGGAGTAACACAGGGCCAGAGCAGTAGATCTTAATGTGTGTGCTGTGGCTCCCCATTTGGAGTTGGTCAGCTTCCGGAGGATGTTATTTCGGGAGTTAACTTTCAGTTTGGTGTTTTTGACGTGTCCTTATAGGAGAGAGTGCGATCCAGTGTTACACCGAGGTGGACAGGGTTGGTGCAGTGCTCAAGAGGTGTTCCAGACCATGTGATGTTAAGGGGTCTGTTTGCTTCCCGGTTCCTGAGATGGAACGAGCAGGCTTGGTTCTTCGCAGGGTTTGCGTGTAGGTGGCTGCGCTCGTAGTAGAGGTGTAGCTCATCTAGGGCTGAGGTGAGATTCGCTTCTACAGCTTGGGATGTTATACAGAGGTCGTCGGCGTAGATAAACTGCTCAGTGTTCTGGTCCATTGGCTGGTCATTGGTGTAGATGTTATATAGTAGTGGAGTCAGCACACTACCTTGATGTGTGATGGCCCACTCTGACTCTCTGGCTGCGACCCGACAGGAAGCTATGTATCCACATGCAGGTGGAGTGTGGAAGTCCCAGGTCCCCCAGTTTGTCCACCAGTTTGTGGGGAAGGATGGTGTTAAAAGCAGAGCTGTAGTCCACAAAGAGCATCCGCACGTAGCTCCCCCGCTGCTCCAGGTGGGACAGTGCAGCATGGAGAGCTGTGGCTACAGCGTCCTCTGTGGATCTGTTCGCTCTATACGCAAACTGGTGGGGGTCAAAGCTTCGGGGCAGGAGTGATGTGATGTGACCCCGGACCAGTTTTTCAAAACACTTCATCACCACTGGTGTGAGTGCGACTGGCCGGTAGTCGTTAAGGCTGGAAATGTGGGTTTTTGTGGGCAAGGGGTCTATGGTTGCGGTCTTCAGACAGGGTGGGACAGTGGACTGGGCCAGAGACTGGTTAAAAATCCTCGTACAGACTCCAGCCAGCTGGTCTGCGCAGTCCTTCAGCACGCGTCCAGAGACGCCGTCGGGTCCAGCAGCCTTCCTTGGATTGATGGCCCGCAGCGTGCGCCTCACCTCATGCTCCTCTATCTTGAGGGTTAGGCTGCTGTGGACCATGTGGTGTGATGTGGCTGTCTCTGGTGCCTAAACTTCAAAGCGAGCAAAGAAGAGGTTCAGCTCCTCTGCCAACGAGGCGTCACCTTCAGCAGCTCCAAGGTTGGTCTTGTAGTTGGTGAGATACTGGATCCCCTGCCACACCTGCCTGCTGTTGTTACTGTCCAGGTAGTCCTCTATCCTCCTCCTGTAGTCTAATATGGCCTCTCTGATGCCTCTCTTCAGGTTAGCTCGGGCCGTGCTGTATAAAGCCCTATCGCCAGTTCTAAAAGCGATGTTCCTCTTTTAACAGCCGCTGGACCTCCCGGGTCACCCAGGGCTTCTGGTTGGGGTAGACCCGGATGCGTTTGCCCACTGTGACAGTGTCCATGCAGTTTTTAATGTAACATAGTACACGATGTTGCGAGGGATCTGGCATTTGTGAGAAACAGGCTGGGAAGCGGTGGTTTGAGTGGCTACCTCCGTAGCCTGGCTAACGCGCTACACCTGCAGCCTCGCTTTTGCCTGCGCTCTCTGCGCCGCGTTCGCCTCCTCCCCGCGGGGATGGTGATCCATGGAGAGCCGGGGCTCCTCGCTATGTCCACCGGGATCTTGTGTGAACAGACAAACTCGGCTGTAACACTCCGCTCGTGACCAGCTCCAATCCTAAGGAGATCCTGCTGGCCGTAGACGTTGTTCGCCCGACAGAAAGTACACAGGACAAAAAACAACACGTACACAAAAAGCACGAAGCACTGGCCGAAAGAACATTGAGCTGCCGCAACTGTGTGCGCCGCCATCTTGTCCAGTGTGTTAGCTCCTCTTGTGGAGGAGAGAAGTATAGGTTCACCTCCTGCTCAGGTGTTGCAGGGGAAAGTACATGGAGAGGAGGAGGTTTGGGATGGGACGAGTTGACCAGGGAGTTACAGAGGGAACAGAGGTCTCTGTGGAAAGTGGTGGAATTGGGAAGATGTGGCTAGTGGTGGGATCCCGTTGGAGGTGGCGAAAATGTCGGAGGATTATCTGCTGTATTGGACGACCTGGGGGACTCTGTCCCTGTCACAACTGGGGGGAAGGGGAGCAAGAGCGGAGCTGCCGGATACCGAGGAAAGGTGTCCCTAATCAATGGGGACATCTCGGATGTCCTGGTATGGAGCACCTCATCTTGGGCGCAGATGCGGCATAGACGGAGGAATTGGGAGTAGGGGATAGAGTCTTTACAGGAAGCAGGGTGGTAAGACATGTAGTCTAGATAGCTGTGGGAGTCGTTGTCAGTTGATAGTCTATCTCCTGTGATGGAGACGGTGAGATTAAGAAAAGGTAGGGAGATGTAGGAGATGGTCCAAGTGTATCTTGAGTGCAGGATGGTAGCACCAATCCAGTCGTCAATGTAGCGGTGGTGGATGTGGGTGCTGCTCCTCTTGGCAGCTATGGCATTGCGTGTCTTAGCCCCATGGTGGTAGGGCAGGGGGCATGGTCCTGTAGTGGAGCTGCAGTGGTCGATTCGAGGAGTGTCAATGGAGGGACTGGTCTGGAGACGTGCAAGCTTGTGATCCTTAGTGGAGCCCAGATAGGCGAAGAAGCGTTTGTTGAGAACGTGGATCTGGTATCGAATGTAAAGTTCGGGTCCATTGCAGGACTGGTTTAAAGTTGACAAGGTTTGTGATATATAGTGCGATGGTTGCTGCTAGTCTTGACCTGGAGGTCATGGTTTTCAGGTTCCTGTACCACGTTCCTGTACCACTTTCCTGTACCACGTTCCTGTACCACTTTCCTGATGGTAGGCATGAAATAAGAACATGGCCAGGGAGGTGCGGGTCTTTGATGATAGTGACTGCCCTTTTTGAGGCAGCGCCTCCAAAAAATCCTTTTGACGTTAGGGATGTTAGTACCTGTGATGATCCAGGCAGTGTCTACAGCACTCTGTAATCTCCATTCCTGGGCATTTGATTTGCAAAACCAGGCCGCAATGCAACCAGTCAATGCAATCTCTATCTGTGGACCTGCAATGGAGTATTTGTTGACATAACAAATATCCTCAATCTTCCAAGGAAGTACAGTTGTTGATGAGCTTGCCTTGTGATTACATCAATGTAGCAAGCTCAGGACAGATCTTCAGAAATATGACGATTCCTGACCCAGGAACTTGCAGCTGTTGACATTCTGATAGAAACTCAAAGAAACATAAAATGCAAGAAACACTCAGCAGGTCAGTGAACATCTGTGAGAAGAGTAACAGAGTTAACATTTCAGGCCAAAGAGGCCAAGTCAAAATCAGTAAACTCGTGCATACCAAGTTTTGAGCCTCCAGATTTGTTCGGACTCCATCCCATTTAGCATGATTGTAGTGCCACATAACATGGAGTATGTTCTTGGTTTGACTTCCCAGCAATTGTGTAGTGGTCAGTACTCCCACTTAGGGAAGATGCATTGTCACAGTCCATTCTTGTGATGGTTGTTGAAGCAAGGCAGTTTTGAGTTATTTTGCTGGTGCGAAGTTGATTTGATTCATTATTCGGTGAAGATGATGTATTCATGCAGAATTGATTTGATGCCACGTGAGTGAGTGTGTGTGTATGTGGCTGTGAGTGAGTGGGTGTGAGTGAGTGGGTGTGAGTGAGGGTGTGGGTGATTTAGTGTGGTTGTGAGTGAGTGGGTGTGTGTGTGTGTAGTGAGTGGGTGGGTGTGAGTGGTTGTGAGTGAGTGTGTGTTAGTGAGTGGGTGGGTGTGAGTGAGCGAGTGAGGGTGTGGGTGATTTAGTGTGGTTGTGAGTGTGTGGGAGTGGGTGTGTTAGTGTGGGTGTGTTAGTGAGTGGGTGTGAGTGAGTTAGTGTGGGTGATTTAGTGTGGTTGTGAGTGTGTGGGTGTGTTTGTGAGTGGGTGTGGGAGTGTTAGTGAGTGGGTGTGAATGGGTTTGGGAGTGAGTTTTCTCTTCAGCTCCTTTGTCTGTGTGGCGTAGTAATACTAAAGTGCTTACATACCTAATCACAGTGTGTGTGTGTGTGTGTGGTGAGTGTGCCTGATACAAAGTAGTGCAGGAGGTTGGGACTGCTACAATGAATATGTAGCATATGTAACATCCCCCCTTCTCAAAAGAAAGGAACAAAAATTAGTAAAATATCTAAGTTAGTTTGTAACACTAGAGGATTGCCAGAGCGAGGGTGGCAATCCTGTAGCAGATACCGTGGGATTATTCTGCCCACATTCGTGGCATTCTGCTTTCTATTATACTACACAACAAAATATATAATGGAATGCTTGTTTTCTTTCAGGTAGTGCGTAGCCAGTCAAGAGTCATGTCTTGGCGTGACTTGTCCCTTCCAGTGCTAGCGATAACGCGCTGGGGGTAAGATGTTGCTCCTGGATCTAGTAGATCTGGTTGTTGCCTGCAGTGTTGCACTCGATGTATTGGTAACTTGTTGAGTTGTTTCCTGGCCATTGGTTGGTGCTGGTTGACTATATGACTCACTGGTAGCAGTTTGTGAGTATGTGTTGTCATCAATGGTAGGTGTTGCTGCTGCTGTGGGTGGTGTCCTAGGAGTTGCTGGTGTTGTCTTTGAAGTTGCAGGTGTTGACATTTCAGGTGTCGGGCGGATGTGAATTCTGTTTCGTCTCAACTGCCTGCCCGGTTCTGTCTCTATGATATATGATTTTGGGGTTCCAGCCCTGCTGGTGATTTGTGCTGGGGTCCATTTCTTTGTTGTTGGATCCTGAGCATGTACGTTTTGGCCTTGAAATAGTTCAGGCAAGTACTGTGCATTTTTGTTGTATTGTTTCAGCCCCTCCTCCTGGGCAGCTGCCAATTTTGCCCTTGTTTCTTCTTGGTCGATAGGGGGTTGGATTTTGCTTGGCAGGGTGGTTTTGTATTTCCTGCCATTTAGCATTTCTGCAGGAGACTTCATGTCAGCCTTTAGTGGAGTTGCCCGTAAGGATAAAAGTGCCAGGTTTGGATCCTCCTTTGCCTCTCGGCATTTTATTAGTGTTTTCTTGACTGTCTGTACTTGCCTTTCAATAAACCCATGGCCCTTTGGGTAATGTGGTGAAGATGTTGTGATTTTGAACCCGTATTCGGTGGCTAGCTCTCTGAATTCCCGAGATGTGAATTGGGTTCCATTGTCACATACGATCTGCTCAGGTATTCCTTGCTCTGCAAACAACCCTCTAACAATTGACACAATTGTTTTAGCTTTCAAATCCTTTACGTTTCTCACAAATGGGAATTTGGAGTAGTAGCAGGCCATAATCAAATACCATTGCTGGTTCTCTGTGAACAGGTCTGCTCCGATGGTTTGCCATGGCCGGCTTGGGATATCACTGGGTGTCATTTCCTCCTTCTGTTGTGAATTCCTGTATTTTTGGCATATGTGGCATGTAGATACCAGCTTTTCTATGTCCTTGTACATGCCTATCCAGTACACAGCGGATTTAGCACGGAGTCTGCACTTTTCCATTCCTAAGTGTCCCTGGTGGATCTTTTCAAGGATTTCTTTTTGCATGGACTTGGGTATGATGATTCGTGATCCGGCCATCAGGACTCCATTCTCTACCAAAATATCATCACGGATGGTCCAGTATTCGCGGAGGAGAGGCTGAACTTGTTGTCTCTTTTCTGGCCACCCCTGTATTACCATTTGGGTGAGGAGCTGGAGTTCTTCATCTCTGGCTGTTTCCTCTTTGATCTGTTCCAGCTTCACGCTTGTCACACTCACAATGTGGTGGATCTTTATGCTCAGCCCTTCCATCTCTTGTTTGTCATGTGTTGATAGTCTGGAGAGGGCGTCAGCTAGCAGCAGGTCTTTTCCTGGCTTGTATCTGATGTTGTAGTCGTAGTGCTGTAGCCTCAGTAATAGTCTCTGTAGTCTGGCTGGTGCTTTGGTGAGGTTTTTTTTTCCGATTTGTTCTAGAGGGCGGTGGTCTGTTTCAATGTCGAAATTTCTTCCATATAGGTAAGTGTGAAATTTCTCGCAGCCATAGACTACTGCTAAGAGTTCTCTCTCTATGTTTGCGTACCTTGATTCTGTAGGCGTGAGTGCTTTGGATGCATACGCAATAGGTCGGCCATTTTGTATCAGTACTGCTCCAACTCCTCTCATGGAGGCATCAACTTGGAGTGTTACAGGTTTCTGTCTGTCATAGTACTGCAGGATCGTTTCTTTGCTGATGAGTTGTTTTATTTTTTTTAAATCTTGGCTATGTGAAGCACACCAATCAAACTCAGCATCGTCTTTCATCAATTCACGGAGATTTGCTGTGTGATTAGCAAGCTTAGGTATGAAGACTCCCATGTATTGTATGAGCCCTAGGAAACTTCTTAGCTGTTTCTTGTCTTTGGGTTCCTCCATGTGGTTGATAGCATCCACTTTTGTAGGGTCCGGTTTCACTCCTTCTGCAGAGTAAATCAGTCCAAAGAATTTGCACTCCCTTTCTTTGATCATGCATTTGTCTGCATTGAGCTTTATGCCGGCTCTTCGAGTTTTTTCCATAGCCTCATGGAGGTTGTAATCATGCGTGTTTTCATCTCTGCCGTATACTTGGATATCATCTGCTATCCCGATTGCCCCTTTACAGCCTTTGTATGTTTCATCTATTTTCCGCTGGAAGACATCTTGACTCACCTTCAGCCCGAATGGGAGCCTGTTGAATCTGAATCTGCCAAATGGCGTGTTGAAAGTGGTGAGCATTGATGACTCTTGGTCTATTTTGATGTTCCAATATCCATTGCTAGCATCCAGCTTGCTGAACACCTTGGAACCGGCCAGTGCTGGTGTGATCTCTTCAAGGGTTGGAGTTGGATAATGGTCGCGCTTCAATGCATTGTTCAGATCCCTGGGATCAAGGCATATCCTTAGTTTTCTGTTTGGCTTTTCTTTGACAACAATTGAATTCACCCAATCAGTTGGTTGAGTTATTTCTGTGATGATGCCCTTTTTTTCCATTTCGTTTAGTTGTTCCCTTAGCCTCTCTTTCAGTTCAAGGGGAACACGGTGGGGTGGGTGGATCACTGGTTTCACACTGGGGTCTACTGTGATATGGTATTCGTATTCCTCAAAACAACCAACGGTATCGTCAAAACACTCTGGGTACATGTCAATCAATTCTTTTTTGTTCCTGATGGGCGGCCGGTTTTTGATGGGTATGTTTCTGTCAATTCTGCAGGAGTTTGTCTTGATTTCATGGTTGATTGACACAATCTTCAGTCTTTGGCACGTGTTCAGGCCGAGAATAGCAGGTCCTTTCGATTTAGTGATGTAGAAGGGGCATTTCACTTCTTTCCCTTTGTATGTTCCTGCTATGATTGTTTTGCCTAGCTGTGGGATTATGGAACCTCCGTATGCAGCTAGGACTACATCGCTACTTCCAAGGATTCCTTTCCTGACGCTGCCATCTTGTGTCATGTGTTCAGGGAATATCTTTCCGTAAAGATTGACTGGTAAGATATTGCTCTGGGCTCCAGTATCAATTTTGAGCCTTAGATTAATCGTTGTTCTTTTCTTTCCCACTTTTTTCTGTAGTTGTATTATAGTATATGCTTCATCTCTGTTGCTATGTGGTTTGTTGTTTCCCATTTCGTGGACGTCAATGGTCCCAACGGAAAGGAATTCTTCCTCAGAGGTATCTGAGGTTATCTCCTCTTCCTGTTGGACGTGTGCGTGTATTTGTTTCCTTCTCGTATTTCTATCGTTCTTTGACCATTGCTGCTTTGGCTTGGTGCTGTATGATTTTGTTGACCTACACATTTTCTTCCAGTGGTTAGGCCTCCCACAGGAGTTGCAGGTAGTCCCGTATGCTGGGCACTCCCTGCGATCATCAAATGCATGCTCTGTACCGCAGTTCCAGCAGCTTCTTTGGCTTGCTTGTTTGTTCGCATGCCTAGAAAATTTCTGCTTTGGAGCCTTTAAGGTGGAGCCAGGGTCACGTTTTGAGAGAGCGTCTATATTCACTCTGGTGCTGCTCTGAGATGAGCCAACTTGAAGGGAGAGGGAGGACATTTGTTTCCATGTGGCTTCGAAAGCTCTGGCAGCATCTACGGCGTCTTTTAGGTTGAGGGTGTCTTTCCCTATTAGGGACTTTTGGACCTCTTGGTGGGCGCACCCCCATATTAGCTGGTCGACAATTCTGTCATCTTCATCACCAAATCTGCATTTCTTGGCCACGTTCCTTAGTCTCGACAGGAAAGTGTCGGTTGTTTCTTGTGGGTCTTGTCTTAGCCCTTGGAACTCATACCGATGGATTCTGTGGTTTGATTTGGGCTCCATATGGTTCGCAAACCTTTCAAGGACTATTCCCGGATTATTGCAGTCGGGCTCTGTTAAGCTCCAACTGTTAAAAATGTCTAGACCCTTCTCCCCGAGCCATAGTAAAATATAACTGACCTTCTCTTCATCTGTAGTTCCTTTCAGGAAGCTTTTGAATGCCAGCTGGCTCTTTTGTTTGAATTTCTTGAACGCCTCCACCACGTCATCGGCGTCCCAGTTCATCGTAGGGTGGAGGTTCATTGCTGCGGCAACAGCCGCTGTGGAGGCCGCCATCTTGTGTTGTTAGGCGGGTGCACAAAGACGTAGTAAAAAAAAATCAATTTCTCTGCAGCCGCTGTTCCTAATTCCCAATAGCGATTCACAATAGCGCGGTTTTTTACTCGAGAGTCACCGCTGCCACCATGTTGTGTCTTCGTGTTTGATATCCTGATAATAAACGACACAATTCAGGTTGTTTCAGTTGCCTTATTGTACTCCTTTATTCAGCTCCTTTGTCTGTGTGGCGTAGTAATACTAAAGTGCTTACATACCTAATCACAGTGTGTGTGTGTGTGTGGTGAGTGTGCCTCATACAAAGTAGTGCAGGAGGTTGGGACTGCTACAATGAATATGTAGCATATGTAGCATATTGTGTTTGAAATGATGATGTAAATTGCAATGCATGTGTTGCAACGTTTTCAGGCCAGGAATGCGCGAAAGAAGCTTTTTATTTCGACCAGAAACTGTGTTTAAATTTAAAATCGGCTGATTTTATGATTTTGGCGGTTGCAAGATGGCGGCGATGACGTAATTTCCGGCTATCGGCAAGCCGACGGCGATGACGTCGTTTCCGGCCTGTGGCAAGATGACGACGGTGACGTCATTTCCTGTCGGAGGCAAGATGGCGGCGACGACGACATTTCCGGTCGGAGGCAAGATGGCGCTGAAGCGGAGTGCACGAAATGTTGCATAATTCTACTGGTAAGTTTGTTTGTTTGCTGCAATTCTGTTTCAGGGTTGTGTTTCAGCAAAAGCTGCCATTGTGTTTCAGCCGTTGCAGCATTGTGTTGCACCACTGTGTTGCTGCCATTGTGTTGCACCACATTGTGTTGCTGCATTGTGTTGCTGCATTGTGTTGCACCACTGTGTTGCTGCATTGTGTTGCAGCACTGTGTTGCACTGTGTTGCACCACTGTGTTGCACCACTGTGTTGCTGCACTGTGTTGCTGCACTGTGTTGCTGCACTGTGTTGCTGCACTGTGTTGCACTGTGTTGCAGCACTGTGTTGCAGCACTGTGTTGCAGCACTGTGTTGCAGCACTGTGTTGCAGCACTGTGTTGCAGCACTGTGTTGCAGCACTGTGTTGCAGCGTTGTGTTGTGTTGTGTTCCTGCGTTGGACTACAACACGATTTGAAGATTCGCTCAAATATTCGGCTGCTTTCTCTATGGTAAGTCTGTGTTTGTTGGACGTTATTTAAAAGCAGCATTTAACCAAAACCGTTTCACCAAAAGACTCTACAGCACGATTTGAATATTCGTTTTGCACAGTATATTTTAGTGGTGTGTGTGAATATATGTGTGTGTGTATTTATGTGTGTGTGTGTGTGTGTGTGTGTGTGTGTGTGTGAATATTTATGTGTGTGTGTGTGTGTGTGAATATGTGTGTGTGTGTGTGTGTGTGAATATTTGTGTGTGTATGTGTGAATATTTGTGTGTGTGAATATTTGTGTGTGTGTGAATATTTGTGTGTGTGTGTGAATATGTGTGTGTGTGAATATGTGTGTGTGTGTGTGAATATTTATATGTGTGTGTGTGTGAATATTTATATGTGTGTATGTGTGTGAAATGAAATGTAGGAAAAGAGAAGCGAGAATTGAAGGGACAACAGCAGCTAAAGTGCTTGGTAAACATTGGCTGTGTAGATATCGTGATTGAAAATATTGGAATTATCGTGTTTGCTCACTGCATTTCATCAACAGTAAGGCATTATTCGTGTTTTTTCTTGATTCCTTTGGTATCTAAAAATTCTCAGAAGTGATGAATCTGGCTGTAAAATTTTCTTCAGATGCGTTTTCATTTTGTACGTAAAAACCCACTTGTGAACCATGGGCGATTTAAAAAAAAAAATACAGCCAGATTTATCACTTCTGAAACTTTTTAGATGCCAAAGGAATCAAGAAAAAACACTAATAATGCTTTAGTGTTGATGAAATGTAGTGAGCAAACGGCCAATGTTCGCTAAGCACTCTGTCTGTTGTCCCTTCAGCTCTCACTTCTATCTACCGTCATTTCTCCTCACTTTTGGAATTCTGAAGTAGGCTAAATGTCTCACATGCTCATCCCGATTTCCATAATTATTTGCAGCGCAAAAATGGACATTTTCGGCGGGTTTTAACGGACCCGCTACGTTCAGATTCAGATTCAACTTTAATTGTCGTTGTCAGTGTACAGTACAGAGACAACGAAATGCGATTAGCATCTCCCTGGAAGATGGAGTTGGAAACAATGGTAACTGCCTACCTGCAGTACATCACGTGTAATCCATTTGGTGTAGCGTAGCAACAGTACGGGTCATGGGTCGTGACCCGACTGCCGTGAAACCTCCCTCTGTGTGTGTGTGTGTGTGTGTGTGTGTGTGTGAATATTTACGTGTGTGTGCGAGTGAATGTGTGTGTGAATATGTGCATGTGTCTATATGTATGTGTGTGTACATGTGTGTGTCTGAATATGTGTGCGAGTGAATATGAGTGTGCGATTATATGTGTGTGTGTGTGCGTGATTATATGTGTGTGTGAATATGAGTGTGTGTGCATATGTGTGTGAGTGCATGTGAATATGTGTGTGTGTGTGTGTGTGAAATAATATGGTATTTCGTAGTTCAGAGCTTATTTGATATGTTTAATAGCTTGATGGCTGTCAGGAAGTAGCTGTTCCTCAATGTAGGTGTTACAGTTTTGAGTTTGCATAAGTCGGACGTGACTCCAGAAGTTGGGCATCAGTCAGTCCACAAGCTGTGAGAGTCAGTCCAAAGGCCATGAGTTAATCCCAAGGCAGTGAGTGAGTCCACAGGTCATGAGTAAATTGCTCACTGCCCCCCTCCTCCACCGACATCCCCCACCTCAAGACACTGCCTTCCGCCTGGCTATAGGATGCACCCCCTACTGAAGATGGATGTCCAATGATTAGGATAGAATGTTTTGAAGTTGTGGACAGAACTCTTCCAGATGTCTTCAGCAACACCAAGCATTTTGGTGCCCCCACTACAGGCCTCAGTGACTGAGCTGCCAGCTGAAAAATCCATTCCGCCCACAAACTCCATACTAGCCCTCTGGAAACCAGTACGTTTGGCCTAACGTACTAGCTCAACAGAAATCTGAAGGGAAATGTCAAAGGTTTCGTGAAGGATGGAACATCGCCCAAGAATGTTGTCATTAATAGCGTGCTTCGTTGAATGAAGACTTCTGAGATATTCTCAGATTTTCCTTCTTAAAATTTGACCGCTGACTTTCTCTATATTAAAATTGTCTCTTTTTATCAACAGGAAATAGTCATCAAGAGGCAGTGAGCAGCAGAACACAACAAGATGCAACAAGACACAACAAGTAAAAACTTAATAAATCTCATCTTTAAAATTTAAATTGTTCTTATATTTTAAGAGTCATTCACATTTTAAACTTTAATAAAACCTTTTTGCACTTTTAATGCTGTGTGTTCTTCATCCCAATAGAACCTAATAGGCAGGAATGGCTGCTCTGTGGGAGAGCCACTAAGAGTGCATGGGGGGGAGGTTGTTTGGAGATGCACTGAATGTGTGAGTGGGAGGGGAATGGCAAGGAGCAGAGTGTGGGTGGGGGGTGTGGGCTGAAGGTAGGTGAGGTGACTGAGTGAACTGCCAGCGTACAAGGCGTGAGTGACTTCACTGCCAGCCCACGAGCCGTGAGTTAGTGAACTGCCAGCCCACCAGCTGTAAGTGACTGAACTGCCAGCCCAATAACCCATTCAGTCCACCCTCTTCATCCTCCTCTCTTACAGTCTCACCTGTTTTGGGCAGAATTTCTGACAGTTTCTCAGCCGCCAGCCTGCCAGGTCCGAGTGATTGTACTGAGCTGCCATCCCTCAGTGACTGAGCTGCCAGCCCTCAGTGACTGTTCTGACAGCCCAAAAACCCCTTCCCACTGGCCAGCAATGTTGGAATTGCTGCAGAGGTGGAATATTGTGTTGGGTGTCCAGCCCTCCAGTGTGAGGCCGGGACCCAACTGGTCCCACTTAGTCTCGTCCTTCCTATAATTAGGCGACCAAAATTGTACACCATACTCCAGAATTGGCCTCACGAATGCCTTGTACAATTTTAACATTACATCCCAACTTCTATACTCAATGCTCTGATTTATAAAGGCTAGCATACCAAAAGCTTTCTTTACCACCCACCCAAGATTCCACCTTCAGGGAACTATGCACAGTTATTCCTAGATCCCTCTGTTCAACTGCATTCCTAAATTCGCTACCATTTACCATGTACGTCCTATTTTGATTTGTCCTGCCAAGATGTAGCACCTCACACTTATCAGCATTAAACACCATCTGCCGTCTTTCAGCCCACTCTTCCAAATGGCCTAAATCTCTCTGTAGACTTTGAAAATCTACTTCATTATCCACAACACCACCTATCTTAATATCATCTGCATACTTACTAATCCAATTTTCCACACCATCATCCAGATCATTGATGTATATGACAAACAACAGTGGACCCAACACAGATCCCTGAGACACCCCACTAGTCACCGGCCTCCAACCTGACAGTTATCCACCATTACTCTCTGGTATCTCCCATTCAGCCACTGTTGAATCCATCTTGCTACTCCACTATTAATACCCAACAATTGAACCTTCTTAACCACCTTCCATGTGGAACCTTGTCAAAGGCCTTATGTACAAAAATTATGTACAAAATTATGTACAAAAATATACAAAAATTCTTAACGGGTTGGACAGGCTAGATGCAGGAGGATTGTTCCCGATGTTAGGGAAGTTCAGGACAAGGGGTCACAGCTTAAGGATAAGGGGGAAATCCTTTAAAACCGAGATGAGAAGAACATTTTTCACACATAGAGTGGTGAATCTCTGGAACTCTCTGCCACAGAGGGTAGTTGAGGCCAGTTCATTGGCTATATTTAAGAGGGAGTTAGATGTGGCCCTTGTGGCTAAGGGGATCAGGGGGTATGGAGAGAAGGCAGGTACGGGATACTGAGTTGGATGATCAGCCATGATCATATTGAATGGCGGTGCAGGCTCGAAGGGCCGAATGGCCTTCTCCTGCACCTAATTTCTATGTGTTTCATGTGTTTCATAACCTCATATACTTGCAACAGGATGTTCCTCAGTTTCCTTTGTTGCAAGGAAAACAAGAAAATCCTCTCCAATTTCTCCCCATGGCTAAAGTCCTCCAGTCTAAGCAACATTCTGCTGAATCTCCAGCAAAACCACATCCTTCCTACAATCTGGTGACGTTTACTGTTCAGCCAAAATGCAACACTGTGCACTTGTGTTCAATACCATCATCCCTTCCAAGCTGGTTATGAAACTCATGGAACTGGGTCTCTGCGCATCCCTCTGCATTTGGATCCTCGACTTCCTCATCCACAGACCACAATCTGTTCGAATTGGCAGAAACACTTCATCCTCAGTGATAATCAGTATGGGAGCACCTCAAGGCTGCGTGCTCAGCCCCCTGCTCTATACTCATGACTGTGTAGCCGGACATAGTGCAAACTCCATTTTCAAGTTCGCTGACGACACCACCGTTGTGGGTTGAATTACAGATGGTGATGAGTCAGAGTATAAAAGTGAGATCGAGGGACTGACCATATGCTGCTGGCACAGCAACCTGGCTCTCAATATCAGCAAAATGAAAGAACTGATTGTGGACTTTGGAAGAGGAAGGTTGACCACCCACAATCCTGTTTACATCAATGGGACTATGGTGGAGAGAGTCAAAAACTTCAAATTCCTGGTCGTGCAGATTTCTGCCAATCTTTCCTGGACCCAGCACACTGATGCAATCATATAGAAAGCACATCAGCGCCTCTACTTCCTGAGAACATTACGGAGATTTCAGTCTTTACCGCTCCTGGACGTTCACGTTGCCGAACCAGGCCACAATACACCAGTCAGTATGCTCTCTACTGTGCTCCTGTAGAAGTTCAAGAGAATCCTCTTTGACATGTTTGTTCTTTTATTTCTGAGTTTTTGTTATATTATTTATTATGATTCCATATTCTGTTGAGCTGCAGCACATAAGAATTTCATTGTTTTATCTGGGTCACATGACAATAAAACACTCTTGACTTGATTAAGTTCCATTTGCCATTACTTGGGCCTCTGTCACAGCTGATTTAGACCCAGCGTCAATCTTAGATAACTTTATTCACTGTCCACGATACCGCTAATTTGTCATCCGTTATTGCGGGATTAACCTGCATTAAGCAGGATGACAAATTAGGCACGTAAGGCTGCTGGCCCTGACCGCATCCCCGAGCGCGTCCTCAGGGCCTGTGCTGCGTAGCTGACAGACGTCTGGACTGACATCTTCAACCTGTCACTTGCCCAAGCAGTTGGCCCCATGTGCCTTAAAACCACCTCCATCGTGCCGGTGCCAAAACACTCCACTGCGGCAAGCCTCAACGACTTCCGCCCAGTTGCACTTACTCCCATCATCACCAAGTGCTTCGAGAGGCTGGTCCTGGCACATCTCAAAGGCTGCCTACCCCCCCACATTGGATCCCTATCAGTTTGCCTACCGCAAGAACAGGAGTACGGAGGATGCCATCTCAACGGCACTTCACTCCGCCCTCTCCCACCTCGACAACAGAGACACTTACGTAGGAATGCTGTTCATCGATTCAAGCATTCAACACCATTACACCCTCTAAACTGATCACCAAACTCGGCGACCTGGGCATCGACCCCTCCCTCTGCAACTGGATATTGGACTTTCTAACCAACAGACACCAGTCTCTTAGGTTAGACAAGCACACCTCCTCAACCCTCACCCTGAACACCGGCGTTCCACAGGGCTGTGTGCTGAGCCCCCCCTGGACACTCCTTCCACCAGGAAAAAAAATAATTGCACTACTATGACTGTATGCACGTAAATATTTTTATTTATTGCTTATATACTATGTCGCTCTTCTAGGGAGATGCTAACTGCATTTCGTTGTCTCTGTACTGTACACTGCACAATGACAATAAAGTTTGAATCTGAATCTGAATCCGTTAACTTGCTAACCATGACAATTGTAGAATCATCCAAATGATGGACATAGATGATAAACAACAGTGGATCCAGGTGCAATAATAATTAGGATGAATAAGTAGGAGGAAGGAGTACAGGGGGATGAGGAAAATTCTTTATTACAACTTTTTTTTGGTTTTTTTGGCGTGCCTCAATGTTAGTTAGGTGTCTCTTGGTGGATCTTGTGTCTTGACAGGGAGGAACCGTTTTTGGTCGCCTCCTCGACTTCCTTACCTGGTAGTGATTCCCACTCACTCTGCTGTCAACGATTTACCACCATTGCCCCTCAGACTCACTTTGCACGGAATCACCGCTCACTTTCTCAATAAATTTCCCTTTTATTTTATCTCACCAGAATGTTTACTCTTTACACGATTCTGACTGGCTGCATCTCTCGCCTCTTACTTTGTTCTTTATCTCTTTCATTAATTTTTCGCTGATCTTTTTCATTGCTACTGCCTTGGAAACAAGATTTTATTTTGTTCAAGTTTCCGTCTTGAGAAAACAGTTTCTATTTTGCTTCCCCAGTTGCAGATTTTACACCAAAATGTCTCCATGAAGCCAGGAAACAATGTGAGAGTCATGTGTTTTAACTTCTCCAGTGACTTTACCACCATCCGGCCTGCACTGCTAGGCAGCAAACTGACGATGATATGGGTGGATGCTCCATTAGTGTCCTTGCTCACCAACTACCTGACTGGATGACCACAATGTCAGGCTACAGAATTGTGTCTCGGACATGATAGTGAGCAACACGAGGGGCTCACAGGGGACAGTCCTCTCTCCCTTCCTGTTCAACATCTACACCACGGACTTCAGATATAACTCGGACTCTACAATTGTGGGCAGCATTAGTGAGAAGAGGGATGCTGAATACAGAGGTGTTTTCAACAACTTGGTTGGGTGGTGTGGATTGAATCACCCGAGTTTGTAGCAAACGGTGGTAGCCAGTGACAACTTCTTCACTGTTGTGTGTTGGGGCAGCAGGGCGAAGGCCGCAGACACCAACAGGATTAACAAACTCATCAGGAAGGCTAGCTCCGACCTGGGGGCAGAGTTGGATTCATAAGAGGTCGTCTTGGAGGGGAGGATGCTGCAAACAAATGTAGGTCCCTTGCAGTCAGAAACAGGTGAATTGATCATGGGGAACAAGGACCTGACAGACCAACTACTTTGGTTCTGTCTTCAATAAGGAAGACATAAATAATCTGCCGGAAATACCATGGGTCAAATGAGATGGAGGAACTGAGTGAAATCCAGGTCAGCTGGGAAGTGGTGTTAGGTAAATTGAATGGATTAAAGGCTGATAAATCCCCAGGGCCAGATAGGCTGCATCCCAGAGAATTTAAGGAAGTAGCCCCAGAAATAATGGATGCTCTAGTGATAATTTTTCAAAACTCTTTAGATTCTGGAGTAGTTCCAGAGGATTGGAGGGTAGCTAAAGTAACTCCACTTTTTAAAAAGGGAGCGAGTGTGAAAACGGGGAATTACAGACCAGTTAGTCTAACACCGGTAGTGGGGAAACTAGCAGTTATTAAAGATGGGATAGCAGCACATTTGGAAAGTGGTGAAATCATTGGACAAAGTCAGCATGGATTTACGAAAGGTACATCATGTCTGACGAAACTTATAGAATTTTTCGAGGATGTAACTAGTAGAGTGGAGAAGGGAGAATCAGTGGATGTGTTATATCTGGACTTTCAGAACGCTTTCGACAAGGTCCCATATAAGAGATTAGTATACAAACTTAAAGCACACGCTATTGGGGGTTCAGTATTGATGTGGATAGAGAACTGGCTGGCAGACAGGAAGCAACGCGTAGGAGTAAACAGGTCCTTTTCAGAATGGCAGGCAGTGACTAGTGGGGTACTGCAAGGCTCAGTGCTGGGACCCCAGCTATTTACAATATATGTTAATGATTTGGGCGAGGGAATTGAATGCAACATCTCCAAGTTTGCGGATGACACGAAGCTGGGGGGCAGTGTTAGCGGTGAGGAGGATGCTAGGAGGCTGCAAGATGACTTGGATAGGCTGGGTGAGTGGGAAAATGTGTGGCAGATGCAGTATAATGTGGATAAATGTGAGGTTATCCACTTTGGTGGCTAAAACAGGAAAGTAGATTATTATCTGAATGGTGGCTGATTAGGAAAAGGAGAGATGCAACGAGACCTGGGTGTCATGGTACACCAGTCATTGAAAGTAGGCATGCAGGTGCAGCAGGCAGTGAAGAAAGCGAATGGTATGTTAGCATTCATAGCAAAAGGATTTGAGTATAGGAGCAGGGAGGTTCTACTGCCGTTGCACAGGGTCTTGGTGAGACCACACCTGGAGTATTGCGTACAGTTTTGTTCTCCAAATCTGACGAAAGACATTCTTGCCATAGAGGCAGTACAGAGAAGGTTCACCAGACTTTCCTGGGAAGAAATACTGGAGAGACTCGGCTTGTACTCGCTAGAATTTAGAAGATTGAGGGGGAATCTTATAGAAACTTACAAAATTCTTAAGGGGTTGGACAGGCTTGATGCAGGAAAATTGTTCTTCCTGTATCTTATAGAAACTTACAAAATTCTTACGTCTTATAGAAACGTACAAATTTCTTAATGGGTTGGACAGGCTAGATGCAGGAAGATTGTTCACGATGTTGGGGAAGTCCAGAACAAGGGGTCACAGTTTAAGGATAAGGGGGAAATCTTTTAGTACCGAGATGAGAAAAAAAAATTTCACACAGAAGAGTGGTGAATCTCTGGAATGCTCTGCCACAGAAGGTAGCTGAGGCCAGTTCATTGGCTATATTTAAGAGGGAGTTAGATGTGGCCATTGTGGCTAAAGGGATCAGGCGGTATGGAGCGAAGGCAGGTACAGGATACTGAGTTGGATGATCAGCCATTTTCTATGTTTCTATGTATGACCGGGCTAAACCTCACTCGGACTGGGCATACGTTTGGCTTCAAGCTGAGTTCAAAGCCGTTTCCTTGTCAGTGAGACAGTAACACTGACAAAATCCTCACCTCAGAGCCCATGCATCAACTGAGTAATATTGCCAAATCATCCGCGTTAAAAGCTGCGGAACACTGTGGGGTGGGCGATTTCGGCAGAGGGAACTGGCTCCGAGGAAGAACCGGAAGGAGACAAATTAATTTGACAGCGGTAATATCACTGACTGACTTTTAGCACGGAATGTCTGTCTGAAAGTTCGGCCGGAGCGCTAAATTTCGGGTCGTTTGTGGGCAAAATGTTTGAAAAATGTTTTCAGGAATCTGGGGCGTGGAGCTGGAATATGAGAGGAAGCTGTCTGTCACCTTGTCTCCTCCTCTCCCCGCCTCTCACTCTCTGTCTTTCCCCCGGGCAGGTCGGGGCGCTGTGTATAAAAAGAGATAGCACCAGTTAGATTATCACCAAAGTGTACAAGTGTACACAACCAGCCCCTGTTCGCTCTGCGCCCCCTTTTCTCATGCGCTCCAGGTTCAAGGACAACAAACGCCTTTATTACGCACTTTCCATGCGCACACCTCAGTCGCTGATCAGTCCTTCCACAGACACTGAGTTACAGCATCTCAATAATGATGAGGCCGGTTGGAGGGACAAAGGCGGCGACCACATACTCCAACTCCAAGTAACGACCCACACAGCGCTGACGCTGCTAACGGAAATCCTAATGGCTCTGCTCACGCATGGTCTCACTGAAAGTGTTGTGTTGATATTTAGACACCGCATTGATGCAACTGGTTCGATATTTCATTCGCAGGCGATAGTTCTCATTCTGTTCAATTTTATCAAATTAGCCGTCCGAACCTGGTATAATAGTAAGATTAAACGAGAACTTACCAGTTTTAAGTTTGATCTTTATTTTATGAGGAGGAACGTTGAGGGAATACGTGAAGAACCCCGCTAGGACGCATGCGTGTCATTCTTCAAAGCAGCGGTGTGAAATCACAGATAACTGTAATGACTAAACATAGTAAGATTAGACAACAGATACCAGTTCAGACTATGATCAAGGGTGGGAGCGGAGGGCACGTATTCCCTCAACGTTCCTCCTCATAAAATAAAGATCAAACTTCAAACTGGTAAGTTCTCGTTTAATCTTACTATTTTACTTCGGAGTCACGTGAGTGAATACGTGAAGATTTTAAAGCTCTGTGATTTCATGCCGTGGAACGAGTCCATGCATCACATCTGCCTTGATTTTTGGGGAGAATAGAGTTAACATCATTAGACATCAATACAATATTGAAATCCAAGTAAAAATATTAACACCAATTATTGCCCCTATTTATGGGTATATTATATTACAAAACTTAAATTTGTTTCTGCAAATGTTCCAGGTTCAATGACTGGTTTGTTATAAAGTCGTTGGAAAGTTCTTCCGTTGGCCATCCTGCTGTCTTGAGGGTTTGGTCCATTCGTACGTCCAACTTCATAGCTGCCAATGTAGCTGCAGCCCTGGTGGAGTGAGATTTGAAATGCTAGTGTCCACTCCAGCCTATTTAGGACTAGTTTTAGCCATCTAGAGATGGTTTGAATGGCTGTTAGTAGCTGATTAAAGTGACATATCTTCCCTCTGATGATCTTAGTATACTTCATGTATGATAGTAAGTTAGTTATAATACAGAGACAACCATCTGTAGGGTAGGCTCTAATTCTGTTTTAGGCGTGTTGACCCCTGTCTGTTCTGTATGACTATTACACTGATGTAAACCTTAAATTCCAGATGAATTAATCATGTTGTCCAACCTTATTTTCTGTAGTGACTGGACCCTTTGTGGTGTGACCAGGACCATCTGCATGACTGTTTTCATAGTCAGTTTCCGTATGAACAGAGCTGTAGCTGGAGACCAGTTTCTTAACATGGTCAGTACAATGCTCACATCCCATATTTGGGAGTACCTGGTTCTTGGGGACTAATTTTAAAAATGCCCCTCATGAGTTTGTTTACCAGGGTTTGTCCCAACAGAATACCGCTCTGTACCTTCGACAGGTATGTTGACAGAGCACTTCTGGCGCAGTTGATGGCACTATGACTGAGCCTCTCATCGTAATGGAGGCTTGCCAGGAATTACAGAACAGACAGGATGTTCATAGATCTGTGGTGATGATTATTGTTACTAGATGATACCAAGTACTGATGTTTGGGTGGACTGTCCGTCAGTCCCAGGTGTAGAAGAGGTGCTTACCACTCTAAATAAATAGGTTAATATATAATAGTGACATGGGTAACTCCCCTTGTTGTGGGAAGACCCAGTAAGTTAGATCTATGATGGATGGTGATGTATGGTTCTGACCCATGTTGATATCACCAGTATCCATGGTTGCGTAGGGTAATCAGGTATTATCAAAATTGGAGATGTGGAGTCTATAGTTTCTTCCTAAATACCCGACTGATGAGGCAAAGGGTGGGATGCATAAATGATCAGCGAAGATACATCTGAACCACTGCCCCAGGTTCTGGCTCCCAAGAACATAATTTGATAACTGGTAAGAGCATGGATGTGAATAGGTCGTTATCTGGTGTTCCATACCAGCTGTTCCAGCAATACATATTTTATCCAACATCCATACAGAATTTCTAGACTTAGCGTGACCTGTTGTCTGCCACTAAATTCAGTTTCCCTGGAAGTTGGAAGCTGATATCCAATCTCTTTCTGGATACGCTATTAATCCAGATTAATAGAGACAGTAACTCTAAGACTATTGCCTCCATCACAGTGAGGAGGTGTTTGGTGAATGTGGTGGATGTTACTTTGTGTTTATTGTGTGTTGATATTATTACATGTATGGCTGCAGGCAACAACATTTCGTTCAGACCGAAAGGTCTGATTGACAATAAAGGATTCTATTCAATTCAATTCACAAATAGTGTTGGCCAGATAGTCACATGGTGTCGATATGTTTCTACCCATATGGTTGACATATGCTAACCCGGTGGTGTTGTCAATTTGTAGACTAACATACTGGTGATATAACCCAAAACAATATGACTTAAAGCCATGACTAGCTCTTACTTCCCCAGGTATATATGCCCAACGTTAGTAGTGATGCCTCCTGGGCATTCCATCTCCCCCACAGCTGGAGATGGAATTAGTAGCATCCCAATCCAAGGCCCATCAGTATGTGGTTCCATAGACGGGTACTGTGTTTGGTTAGGAACAATGCCTAATGTATGTTCCACCATGTTTGTACCATAGTGGCCTCTGTTGGTTGCTTCATTAGTCTGTCAGAATGACCCCGACATAATTTCTTGAGTGACGCGTGTTACGCTCTGTACTATGATTATGTAAAGGTCCGATATCATGTGGCTGTCACACAGCCCCTAATGCCAATTATTCTACTATCAGTCTGATGGATGGTTTAGTTCCCTGCAAGCCTCCATAAAGGCTGTACCCTTTCTTACGGCAAAGTCACTGCCATGTGAAGTGTGTTAACGGTGGACCGCAGACGATCTGTTTAAATACATCTGTGGGCACCTCCAATGAGTACTATATAGCAAGCATATTTTAATACCATGCTTGCCATGTAGTTCCCTAGGATCAATACCTTAGTTGCACCAAAGGTTCCCATCTGTAATGAATATAAAGTACGAAGTATTCAAATTAGTCAATCTAAGATGAAGTGGCAACCACCTCTAAACTATGATAAGGATATTTAGGACACAAATTCTTGGGATACGTGTTGGATGTCCTCCACATTTTAATATTGGAGGTTGGGAGGTTCCAGGTTAGCATATAAGGCCAGTGCATCCTGGTGATCTAGTGTCATGTCTCTGTTTATAGTGCGACCGATCCCGTCCCGCTGTTGGGACTTAGAACTTTATTTCGTTTCAAGTCCCTGCCCTACCATGTTTTGGTTGATACTGGGAACATTCAGGTTCTGCAGTTCCGTGATGGTAAGTGTTTTCCCATAGGTTTTCTGCACCCTAAGTGTACTAGGGGTATGTTCTGCTCTCCTGTTCAAGTGCAGCCCAAAATTGACCCCCTATACTCCCCTCTGATGAGAGAGAACACTGTGCAGACCTACAAGAGGTACTGCTGTAGGACTACTAGCTGCCCTTCTGTGACTAGTCTCCATCTCATGGAACTGCCACTTACCTGCTCTAACAGCCGCTCCAGCTGGTCCCGACGCTCTCGGGCACCCAACCGGCTCCAATGCACATGATCACTGGCCATTGCGGCTGCTCCTGAAGCCGTTACTGCTGAGGCTGCTCCTGCTCCAGTTCCTGCAGCCACTCCATCCAGCTCAAATGCTCATGGGCACTGGCCGTAACGGCTGCTCCTGAAGCTGCTCCTGTTCCAGCTCCTGCAGTCAGCCCAGGATTGACTCTCGGTGTTCCCCTCTGAAGAGTGAGAAACTCTGTGCCGCTCCACAAGGAGTACTGCTGTGGGGCTTATTAGTTTCCCACTGTGGCTTTGCCACTTTGGAGTATTTCCACTGTGCAGCCCCACAAGGGGTACTGCTCCTGCAGCCGGTCCAACCGGCTCCAATGCTCTTGAGCACTGGCCGCTCCCGGCTGCTCTTTATCCTGCATGTTGCAGCCGCTACAACCGACCCCGGTGCTCACGGGCACTGGCCGCTCGTGGCAGCTTAATTTCTCCTGCAGCCGCTCAAACCGACCCCCAACACATGGGCACTGGTCGCTCGCGGCTGCTTAGTATCTCCTTCAGCTGCTCAAACCGACCCCCATGCACACGGGCACTGGTCGCTCGCGGCTGCTTCTCTCCCAACCGGCCGGGCTGGCGCGGGAGCGAAGTCGGGCACAGCTGTTCCCATTATGGGAGATCAGCGTGCCGTTTGCTGCTGCTGCCGGCTGCCCGTAATTCTGCGGTTCTCCCCCGCCAGCGTTCCCGCAGCCTTCGTGGATCCGGTCCTTGTCTCCACCTAAAAGGTAAGTGGAAGGAACGCAGAGTCTCTTACCTGCTGTACCCGGCTTTCAAATTTTGCCGCTAAGGGGAACGTTGTTCCCCCTGCTGTGACTCGTTGCAATGCGTGTAGCGATATGGCACGCATGCGTCCTAGCGGGGTTCTTCACGTAGTCACTCACGTGACTCCGAAGTAAAATCTAGATGCGATCCTGCCCACCTCATTGAAACAGAAACTTCACCCTCGCTTTTCTCGTTAGTTTGTCTCAATCTTCACACACTTCTCTCAGTGATCCATCCCTTCAGATTGAATTAATGTAAACAAGATGTTTGTGTGTTTGTTGCTTCTGCTGTTTTAGTTGTGAAGTGACTGACTTTTATTGACTGCAGTCTGTTGTTTTGAACGAGTGAGTCCTGGTTTCTATTCGAGAAACACTGTAAGGGCACAGACCTGCACAAACCATGTCAGAACTGCATGGAGACTGCCCAGTACAGCTCCAGCACTGACAGCAGGGAGATGGACAAAGGGAAACTCAGTCCAAGACCAAGCTCAGGGAGGTACACAAAAAAGCTGGAGAAACTCAGCGGGTGCAGCAGCATCTATGGAGCGAAGGAAATAGGCAACGTTTCGGGCCGAAACCCCTCTTCAGACTGATCGGGGGCGGGGACAAGAAAGGAAAAAGGAGGAGGAGCCCGAAGGCTGGGGGATGGGAGGAGACAGCAGGGGGACTGAGGAAGGGGAGGAGACAGCAAGGACTAACAAAATTGGGAGAATTCGATGTTCATGCCCCCAGGATGCAGACTCCCCAAACGGAATATGAGGTGCTGTTCCTCCAATTTCCGGTGCTGCTCGCTGTGGCCATGGAGGAGACCCAGGACAGAGAGGTCGGAGACGGAGTGGGAGGGGGAGTTGAAGTGCTGAGCCACTGGGAGGTCAGCTTGGTTATAGCGGACCGAGCGGAGGTGTTCAGCAAAACGATCACCCAACCTCCGCTTGGTCTCGCCGATATAGATCTGCTGACATCTAGAGCAGCGGATGCAATAGATGAGGTTGGAGGAGATGCAGGTAAACCTCTGTCACACCTGGACCAATTGCTTGGGTCCTTGAACGGAGTCGAGGGGGGAGGTAAAGGGACAAGTGTTGCATCTCTTGCGGTTGCAAGGGAAAGTGCCCGGGGAGGGGGTGGTACGAGAGGGAAGGGAAGAATTGACAAGGGAGTTATGGAGGGAGCGGTCTTTGCGGAAGGCAGATATGGGGGAGATGGGAAGATGTGGCGAGTGGTGGGGTCACGTTGGAGGTGGCGAAACTGACGGAGGATTACCTTTTGTATGTGACGGCTGGTGGGGTGAAAGGTGAGGACTAGGGGGACTCTGCCCTTGTTGCGAGTGGGGGGATGGGGAGAGAGAACAGTGTTGCGGGGTATGGAAGAGACCCTGGTGCGAGCCTCATTTATGGTGGAGGAGGGGAACCCCCGTTCCCTGAATAATGAGGACATTTCAGATGTCCTGGTGCGGAACGCCTCATCCGTGGAGCAGATGCAGTAGTAGACGGAGTCCTTACAGGAAGCAGGGTGGGAAGAAGTGTAGTCCAGATAGCCATGGGAGTCAGTGGGTTTATAGTGGATGTCGGTCAGAAGTCTATCACCGGCAATGGAGATAGTGAGGTCAAGGAATGGTAGGGAAGTGTCGGAAATGGTCCAGGTGTATTTGAGTGCCGGATGGAAGTTAGCAGTGAAGTGGATGAAGTCAGTCAGTTGTGTGCGGGTGCAGGAGGTGGCACCAAAGCAGTCGTCGATGTAGTCCTCCACCAGAGAAGCAAACTATCACCCTTGGTTAAATCCCTCCCTACCTATGTTCAAGACACCTCAGACACTCTCCGTCGTCTCCGCGCATTCCATTCTCTAGGCCCTCACCCCCTCATCTTCACCATGGACGTCCAGTCACTCTACACCTCCATCCCCCACCACGATGGTCTCAAAGCCCTCCGGTTTTTCCTCGACCAGAGAAGCAACCTATACCCAGCCACTGACACTCTCCTCCGCCTAGCAGAGCTGGTCCTTACCCTCAATAACTTCACGTTCGACTCCTCCCATTTCCTCCAAATACAAGGCGTAGCTATGGGCACACGCATGGGCCCCAGTTATGCCTGCCTATTTGTCGGTTACGTCGAGAAATCCTTGTTCAATACATACCAGGGCCCCATCCCCGACCTCTACCTCCGCTACATCGACGACTGCTTTGGTGCCACCTCCTGCACCCGCACACAACTGACTGACTTCATCCACTTCACCACTAACTTCCATCCGGCATTCAAATACACCTAGACCATTTCCGACACTTCCCTACCATTCCTTGACCTCACTATCTCCATTGCCGGTGATAGACTTCTGACCGACATCCACTATAAACCCACTGACTCCCATGGCTATCTGGACTACACTTCTTCCCACCCTGCTTCCTGTAAGGACTCCATCCCCTACTCCCAATTCCTCCGTCTACGCCGCATCTGCTCCACGGATGAGGCGTTCCACACCAGGACATCTGAAATGTCCTCATTATTCAGGGAACGGGGGTTCCCCTCCTCCACCATAAATGAGCCTCGCACCAGGGTCTCTTCCATACCCCGCAACACTGCTCTCTCCCCATCCCCCCACTTGCAACAAGGGCAGAGTCCCCCTAGTCCTCACCTTTCACCCCACCAGCCGTCACATACAAAATGTAATCCTCCGTCAGTTTCGCCACCTCCAACGTGACCCCACCACTCGCCACATCTTCCCATCTCCCCCCATATCTGCCTTCCACAAAGACCGCTCCCTTCGTAACTCCCTTGTCAATTCTTCCCTTCCCTCTTGTACCACCCCCTCCCCGGGCACTTTCCCTTGCAACCGCAAGAGATGCAACACTTGTCCCTTTACCTCCCCCCTCGACTCCGTTCAAGGACCCAAGCAATCGTTCCAGGTGCGACAGAGGTTTACCTGCATCTCCTCCAACCTCATCTATTGCATCCGCTGCTCTAGATGTCAGCAGATCTATATCGGTGAGACCAAGCGGAGGTTGGGCGATCGTTTCGCCGAACACCTCCGCTCGGTCCGCAATAACCAAGCTGACCTCCCTGTGCCTCAGCACTTCAACTCCCCCTCCCACTCCGTCTCCGACCTCTCTGTCCTGGGTCTCCTCCATGGCCACAGCGAGCAGCACCGCAAGTTGGAGGAACAGCACCTCATATTCCGTTTGGGGAGTCTGCATCCTGGGGGCATGAACATCGAATTCTCCCAATTTTGTTAGTCCTTGCAGTCTCCTCCCCTTCCTCAGTCCCCCTGCTGTCTTCTCCCATCCCCCAGCCTTCGGGCTCCTCCTCCTTTTTCCTTTCTTGTCCCCGCCCCTTGAAGAAGTTCTCCTCTTCTCTCCGGAGACAGTTTCACAACCTCCTCTCTAACTGTCCCCCATTTGTGATTCCCCCCTGCCCTCCAACTCTATGACCACATTCTTACCCAGACTCGATACCACAGCCACATCTGCTTCCTCGGGGCATGCCTTCGCCTCCATCTCATACCTCATGGCTTCCAGCTCCTGTTCCCTACCTCCCAGTTCGGAACCCAACCGGACCATCGGTACCGACTGGCCATCCACCAGCACACCCAGCAATTCTCCAACCGGGCACTGAGATCCACCCTGGCCGCGTTGCGCCAGCACCAGCAGGGCCTCGCATTGACACTCCCTGAACTTCAGGCCTCATTAACCCAGACCTGGATCTTATCCACTGGAAGATCCACCTCTTCAATCAACAATTCCTGGCCCATCTGAACTCCACCAAGGACCTCAAATTATCCCGCCTCCAGGCCGCTCCCGACACCCCACAACATCCGCAGACTCCGGGCCCCGACTGCAGCCTGCATCGCCTGCCCGAGTCCCGCGACGCCATCTTGGCCACGAGGAGCGCTTTCAATACTCACCAGGACGCCGCCTTCACCGACATCCACGTTGATGCTGCCGCCGACCCTCACCTGCCTACCGATGTCGCCCAGCCTCGCAGCTTCGGTAATTCGGACTTTCTTCCCCTCGCCGATTCCTCCGACCCTCGCCGCCCTCTGGGACAACCTAGCCTCATCGCTGCACCGGGCCTACCCAACGTCGCCGTCGCACTGGGCCCCCCCAATAACGCCGCTGGACCGGACCTACCGGGCATCTCCGCCGGACCGGGGCTCTCCCAGCATGGCCGCCACACCGCACCCGACCCATCTCTTCGCCTTCCCGGGCTGGCCGAACCGCGCCGCCCCGCCGACCATCCGCCCACCGGGCCTCCCTCCCTCCCACACATCGCCTGCAGGCCCCGACTCAACCGCCCATCGACTCCGAACATCGGGTCCGCTGACCCGTGCCACTGGACTCACACCATCGGGTCCGTTGACCCTCGCCACTCCACCTCCTTCCAACAATCCACAGCCGTTGCCTTACCTGGAGCCTGGACTCTCCACTGGGCCTGAAGCCTTCACGCTGCTCACTCCCACTCTCCTGGGGTTGACTTCACTGGGTCCTAGTGCCAGTCGACCCAGCCTGGTCTACGTCAGTGGCAGTTCGACTGAGTCTTCCCCAACCCCCTCTAACTGTGTGACCCCCTGCTCTTCCC
>NW_026575432.1:0-15000 GCF_028641065.1 Leucoraja erinaceus
AGATTATAATCAAACACTTGGCCCATGTTGACCAACCTGGGTCTCACTGCACACCGGGTACTACTGCTGACCCTGACTCCAGTTGCATACCTTCTGTCATTCATGACCTTGAGTCCAGCCTTACACCTGGCCCCCTATTCTACCCTGATCATAGCTGCTTGCCTGCTTAGCTTTCCAATGCTGGACACTCCCCTGGTCCCAGCTTTGACTGCACACCTAGTACTATTCCAGACCTTGACTCTGGATGCACACTTGGCCCTTGCTCCCAGCCCCTCTGCACTGACAATATATCTGGCCCACACATAAAGCCCCATATCCGACCCCCTGGACTTAACCTATTACGTTCAAGTCCACAGGTGCTTATCTAATGCGGTAATCTTTTATGGGGCACTTCACGGACCAATTTTGTATAACAAAATGTGCTACACACATTGGCTTCCTTGTTATCTAACATGCTAGTTACTTTGTCAAAGAAGTTATCAATTGGTTGAACACAATTTCTCATCCATAAAATTATACTCACGCAGCTGTATAAGTATTCTGTTACCATTTCTTTCATTTTCCTAACAAACTGTCCTGAAGTCATTTTCACCCCAATATTTTGCTGTCTTCCTCTCAGCTGGAACTTTTCCGAAATGCAAAGTCCAATAATGATATCTTTAAGCAATATTATTCTATTAAATGTGATCTTGAGAGTACATATTATTTTCTGTGGTATTCATAACACAACAATGATAAAAAGATCTTTGTTTTGATTGCACCTACCAACATGCATACATTATTATATTACAGTTAATATGTACCGAGGGCAAATTTTAGTTAGTGAGTCTATTCAGTCTTTCTTCATATGAAAGTCCTGCCATACCAGGAATCAGTCTGGTGAACCTTCTCTGCACTCCGTCTATGGCAAGCATGTCTTTCCTCAGATTAGGAGACCAAAACCGTACGCAATACTCCAGGTGTGGCCTCACCAAGACCCTGTACAACTGCAGTAGAACCTCCCTGCTCCTATACTCAAATCCTTTTGCTATGAATGCTAACATACCATTCGCTTTCTTCACTGGCTGCTGCACCTGCATGCCTACTTTCAATGACTGGTGTACCATGACACCCAGGTCTCGTTGCATCTCCCTTTTTCCTAATCGGCCACCATTCAGATAACAGTCTACTTTCCTGTTTTTGCCACCAAAGTGGATAACCTCACATTTATCCACATTATACTGCATCTGCCATGCATTTGCCCACTCACCCAACCTATCCAAGTCACCTTGCAGCCTCCTAGCATCCTCCTCACAGCTAACACTGCCCCCCAGCTTCGTGTCATCCGCAAACTTGGAGATGTTGCCTTCAATTCCCTTGTCCAGATCATTAATATATATTGTAAATAGCTGGGGTCCCAGCACTGAGCCTTGCGGTACCCCACTAGTCACTGCCTGCCATTGTGAAAAGGACCCGTTTACTCCTACTCTTTGCTTCCTGTTTGCCAGCCAGTTCTCTATCCACATCAATACTGAACCCCCAATGCCGTGTGCTTTAGGTTTGTATACTAATCTCTTATGTGGGACCTTGTCGAAAGCCTTCTGGAAGTCCAGATACACCACATCCACTGGTTCTCCCCTATCCACTCTACTAGTTACATCCTTGAAAAATTCTATCAGATTCGTCAGACATGATTTACCCTTCATAAATCCATGCTGATTTTGTCCAATGATTTCACCCCTTTCCAAATGTGCTGCTATCCCAGGGGGGGGGGCGAAGCCCGAGCCCCCCTCCCCCCCCCCCCCTCCCTTCTCCCCCCCCCCCTCTCTCCCCCCCCCCCTCCTCTCTCCTTCCCCCTCCTTCGTCCCTCTCCCCCTCCCCGCTGAGCTCACAATCATCTCCACTGTTCGAGATCGGACACTGGTGGAACATGAGCTGCTGGCAAGAGGCCGGGATCTTGAGGAATGGCAAGAGAAACATCTCCGGGGAAAACTGGAAAAAATCAGGACTGATCAATTGTTCCACAGCAGCTTTTCCCGGAGTAAATCCGGATCTGGGAGTTCAGCATCAGTGGCCGGAGTCCCGGGGATCGGAAAAACAACAATGGTGCAAAAGATTGTTCATGACTGGGCCACAGGGAAAATATACCAACAATTCCAGTTTGTCTTCAGTTTCAAATTCCGGGATTTGAACATGATTAACTGCAGAATAAACCTGAGGGAACTGATTCTGGATCAGTATCCTTACTTTGGGAATATGCTGGGGGAGGTCTGGAAGAACCCAGAGGGATTGCTGTTTATATTCGACGGTCTGGATGAATTCAAGGGCAGAATCGATTTTGCTGACAGTCGGAGAGACACAGAACCTAAGCACCAGTGCCCAGATCCCGAGTGGTGGTGTGAAGTGTCTGACATTGTGTACAGTTTAATCCAGCACAAGCTGCTCCCAGGGTGTTCAGTGCTAGTGACCACCCGCCCCACTGCGTTACATTTACTGGAAAAGGCAGAGATCAGTGTCTGGGCTGAAATCCTGGGATTTGTTGGTGAGGAACGGAAGGAATATTTCACCAGGTATTTTGAAGATCAGACGGTGGCAGCAGCTGTTTTCAAACATGTGAAGGAGAACGAGATCCTGTACACCATGAGCTACACCCCCTCCTACTGCTGGATCCTTGTCCTGGCACTGGGCCCCTTCTTCACACAAACACACCGGGACCCGCAGCGAGTTCCCAAGACCATCACACAACTATATTGCTACTTTATTTACAACATCCTGAAAAACCACGGCCGTGAGATTGAGAACCTCCGTGAGGTGTTACTGAGGGTTGGTCAGATGGCCTTCACTGGAGTGGCTGAGAAGAAGATTGTGTTCACAGATGGAGATTTGATCAAATACAATCTGCAGCCTTCCCAGTTCCTGTCCGGGTTCCTGATGGAACTTTTGGAGAGAGAGGATTCAGCCCGGAGCGTGGTGTACACCTTCCCGCACCTCACCATCCAAGAGTTTGTAGCCGCACTCGCACAATTCCTGACTGTAGATCCCGGGAATATCGTGAAACTCCTGTCTGAAGCCCATGGCATGACAGACGGGCGATTTGAAGTATTTCTCCGTTTTGTCGCTGGTCTCTCCTCCCCACGGACAGCTTGGATCCTGGAGGAGTTTCTGGGTAAATTCCCTCATCAAACAATCTGCCGAGTGATTGACTGGGTGAAGGAGGAGGTTAAACGCCGGGCTGGAAACACAGGGAGTGAAGCTGATAAACGGAGGCTCCTGAACACGCTGCACTACCTGTTTGAGTCTCAGAATCCTGCACTGGCTCAGCAGACACTGGGATCTGTGGAAACACTTTCATTCAGTGGACTGGGACTGACCCCGATTGACTGTGCGGTCCTGTCTCATGCCATCAGGCTCTGTGATACAATCAAACACCTCGATCTGGGGAGCTGCCGCATTCAGTGTGAAGGTCTCCAGCGGCTGGGACCGGTTCTGCACAAGTGTCAGGACTTGGGGTAAATATCCGTTTGATGCTAACACTGAACTGTAAAATTGTTCCACTATTTTGTTACTAAGTCCAGCATCCCTTCTATGGGGCCGAGCGGCCGTCACTGTGCACGGGGGTCACCCCTCCTATTTTATCCTCCTCCGCCCCCCCCCCTCCCCCAGGTCACCAGTGGTTGACTCCGTCCCCCCCCCGGGTCACCAGTGGTTGACTCCGCCCCCCCCTCCCCAGGTCACCAGTGGTTGACTCCGTCCCCCTCCCCCAGGTCACCAGTGGTTGACTCCGCCCCCCCTCCCCCAGGTCACCAGTGGTTGACTCCGTCCCCCCTTCCCCCAGGTCACCAGTGGTTGACTCCATCCCCCCTCCCCCAGGTCACCAGTGGTTGACTCCGTCCCCCGGGTCACCAGTGGTTGACTCCGTCCCCCACTTCCCGGGTCATCAGTGGTTGACTCCCCCCCCCCTTCCCGGGTCACCAGTGGTTGACTCCGGGGGGGAATGAGGTCACCAGTGTTGACTCCCCCCCCCCTCCCCCAGGTCACCAGTGGAGGGTATTCTCCCCCCCCCCCCTCTCCCACCCAAGCCCCCCCTGGGTTCCCCCCTGGTCCCCCCCCCTCCCCCAAGTCACCATCTATGACTCAGCCCCAGGGGTCCCCCAGTTTCACCACTGGTTGACTCTGGGGGGGGGGGGGGGGAGGTCAACCACTGGTGACTGGGGGGGGGGGTCCTCCCGGAGTCAACCACTGGTGATTCCCCCCTGGGGAGGGGGGGGGGGGCTGGGGGAACCACTGGTGACGGACTGGGGAGGGGGGGGCGGAGTGACCTGGTGACCTGGGAGGGGGGGCCGGGGGGTGTCTGACACTGAACATTAATATGGGCCAGTAAGTCAACCCACTGGTGACCACATTGGTGGTCGGTCGGGGATGAGAACAAATGGTGAAAGTCTCCAAACACCGCAACCACAGAGATTTATTCAATAATGTGCTGAGATGCTTCCACAAATATCCGTTTGGGAGAAGTTATCTATCTCAGCCCCGGGTTTGGATCAGTTTGTTTCTTACTCTGTCTGTTTGTGTTTAGACTGGGACAACAACGACCTGGGAGATTCCGGAGTGAAACTGGTGTCTGATGCTCTGAGGAACCCGGACTGTAAAATACAGACACTGGGGTAAGTCCCAGACTGTGAGAGATTGTGTTTACACTCACTGGGTGTCTGACACTGAACATTAATATGATCAGTAATTGTGTCACTGATAAACACTGGGGATTTGCACCGTCTCCTGTCTCTCTGTGTCCCTCACCCTCACTCTCTCTCATCTCCAGGCTGCAACAGTGTCGGTCTCACAGATTCTGGAGCCGAGGATCTCGTCTCCGCTCTCAGTACAAACCATACGGTGACGGGGCTGGACCTGAGTGGGAATAAACTGGGAGATTCCGGAGTGAAACTGGTGTCTGATGCTCTGAGGAACCCGGACTGTAAAATACAGACACTGTGGTAAGTCCCAGACTGTGAGAGATTGTGTTTACACTCACTGGGTGTCTTGACTCTATCTGAGTTAGATAGAGCTCTAGGGGCTAGTGGAATCAAGGGATACAGGGTGAAGGCTGGCACGGGTTATTGATTGGGGACGATCAGCCATGATCACAGTGAATATAGGTGCTGGCTCGAAAGGGCCGAATGGCCTCCTCCTGCACCTATTTTCTATGTATCTATGACACTGAACATTAATATGATCAGTAATTGTGTCACTGATAAACACTGGGGATTTGCACCGTCTCCTGTCTCTCTGTGTCCCTCACCCTCACTCTCTCTCATCTCCAGGCTGGACAGTGTCGGTCTCACAGATTCTGGAGCCGAGGATCTCGTCTCCGCTCTCAGTACAAACCATACGGTGACGGAGCTGGACCTGAGTGGGAATAAACTGGGAGATTCCGGAGTGAAACTGGTGTCTGATGCTCTGAGGAACCCGGACTGTAAAATACAGACACTGTGGTAAGTCCCAGACTGTGAGAGATTGTGTTTACACTCACTGGGTGTCTGACACTGAACATTAATATGATCAGTAATTGTGTCACTGATAAACACTGGGGATTTGCACCGTCTCCTGTCTCTCTCTGTGTCCCTCACCCTCACTCTCTCTCATCTCCAGGCTGGACAGTGTCGGTCTCACAGATTCTGGAGCCGAGGATCTCGTCTCCGCTCTCAGTACAAACCCTCACTGACGGAGCTGTGACCTGACAGACAACTCCCTCACAGACCGCTCTGTCCCCGCTCTCCGCCGCCTCATACTGACCCTCCCGAGTCTGGAGCAGATCAGGTGAGTGTTTGTGTTAATGTTTAATGTGATCAAATATCAGGGGATCCATCCATCCGCGGGCTTCTTTCTCCTGTGATTGTGTTCTGTAAATGTTTTTTAGTGCCTTCCCTCACAGTGAATTCTGCTATGGGGGGACGTTTTATAAAGCATTTCTATAGTGTACTGTTCTGTGTCTTTTTTTCTTTTTCTCTTTTTTGTTTTGTATGGATTTATTGACATTTGATCTGTTCAATTAATTTAATCAATCTCTGTAAAGCACTTTGGTTCAAATACTGGTTTTGTTGAAAAGTGCTATATAAATAAACATCATTATTATTATTATTATTATTTTGGAAATTTAACCCATACCAACGCTCAAAATGTGGATTATAAATATGTTGGACACAGCACATCTTGAAGAAATGCGATTCCTCCTAATAGCTAAACCAGACCAATTCTTAACGAGTTGGTCTCCATTTATTGACTTCTTGGATTCATGTGGTGCAACAGAATCGTAAAAACCAACTGTTTCAGGTCTGGGTGAAAGATGATCAATAATATAAAAACTCATCTCCTATTTGCTCATCTCTCTCTTGCTCCTTTTTCTTTCTTACTTTTCTTCCTTACTATCTCTTTCTCTTTTTACACACTACACGTTCTTCTACTCTCTATTATCTTTCTCTCTCTCATTTCTTTTAAAAAAAAAATGAATTTGTACATAGAATGTATCATGTTAACAAATATTTGGAACCTGAAAAAGAGGTACCACTTTATCGTACTTCTAATAAATAAAATTAAAATTAAAAAAAATAAAAAAGCACAGATGGAACAACTGAAACAATCAGTAAAAGCCACAGTTACTAAATACATTACCAAAGACATTGCGAAAATGATACGACGGGAACAATGCACTGGAGAAACATTTGTCTAAAAATTTTAAACATGGTAATGATGAAGTGATTCAGCAAATGAATAATCTACGGAAACGTGTGGAAGAAATAGAGGAGGACTTTAATTCAGAGATCAAGTGGGTTGAAAAAGATTATAATGAGAAGTTTGATACCATGCTCAAAACTACTAAAGGATACGACAAGATCATGGAAGAAATGGAAGCAGAATTTAAGAGTATTGGCTTGTATCCCGGGTAAGGCTTTATTGTATTTGAATGAGGGCCAGGGCAGTTTACTGTTCTGGATGTCAGATGTGGGAGGTCATGGAGTCTGAGTGCCCTCCAGACGTCCACATCTGCGCCAGGTGCGTCGAGATGGGGCTCCTAAGGGACCGTGTTAGGAACCTGGAGCAGCAACTCGATGACCTCTGTCTGCTCAGGGAGAGCGAGGAGGTCATAGAAAGGGGTTACAGGGAGGTGGTCACTCCAAGACCACGGGAGACAGAAAACTGGGTCACAGTTAGGGAGGGCAGTGGGCAGAGGCAGGGACTGGTGAGTACCCCGGTGGCTGGTGAGTACCCCTTGAAAATAAGTACTCATGCTTGAGTAAGGGTGGGGGAGACAGCCTACCTGGGGGTAGCGACAGCGGCCGGGCCTCTGGCACAAAGACCGGTCCTGTTGCTCAGAAGGGTAAGGAAAAGAGGAGGGCAATTGTAATAGGGGACTCTATAGTCAGGGGGTCGGATAGGCGATTCTGTGGACGCAGACAGGAGACCCGGATGGTAGTTTGCCTCCCTGGTGCCAGGGTCAGGGATGTGTCTGAATGTGTCCAAGATATCCTGAAATGGGAGGGAGAGGAGCCTGAGGTGGTACATATAGGTACCAACGACATAGGTAAAAAAAGAGAAGAGGTCCTGAAAGAAGAATTTAGGGAGTTAGGGAGAGAGTTAAGGAGGAGGACTGCAAAGGTAATAATCTCAGGATTACTGCCTGTGCCACGCGACAGTGAGAGTAGGAATGGAGCGAGGTGGAGGATAAATGAGTGGATGAGGGACTGGTGCAGTGGGTATGGATTCAAGTTTCTGGATCATTGGGACCTACAGAAAGGACGGGTTGCACTTGAACTCGAGGGGGACCAATATCCTGGCGGGGAGATTTGCAAAGGCTACTGGGGAGACTTTAAACTAGTATGGTTGGGGGGAGAGGCTCAAATTGGGAAAGCTAGCAGTCAGTGTGTAAGGTAGGAGGCAGAGAATGGTAGCACTCTGACCCAAAATGTAGGGGAGAGAGAAGAAAATGAAAATAAACAGAATAAGAGATGGTGGGTTTCTTAAATGTGTATATTTTAATGCTAGGAGCATTGTAAGAAAGGTGGATGAACTTAGAGCCTGGATTGACACCTGGAAGTATGATGTTGTGGCGATCAGTGAAACATGGTTGCAGGAGGGCTGTAATTGGAAACTAAATATTCCAGGATTTTGTTGCTTCAGGTGTGATAGAATTGGAGGGGCAAGAGGTGGAGGTGTTGCATTGCTTATCAGGGAAGATATTACAGCAGTGCTTTGGCAGGATAGATTAGAGGGCTCGTCTAGGGAGGCTATTTGGGTGGAACTGAGAAATGGGAAAGGGGTAGCACCACTTATAGGGGTGTACTAGACGGGAGGGCTGGACACCCAACACAATATTCCACATCTGCAGCAATTCCAATATTGCTGGCCAGTGGGAGGGGGGCTTTTTGTTGCGCTAGTATGAGTGTTTTGGGCCGAAGGTACTGATTTCCAGAGGGCTAGTATGGAGTTTGTGGGCAGAATGGATTTTTGGGCTGGCAGCTCAGTCACTGAGGCCTGTACTGGCAGGGGGGGGGGCACCAAAATGCTTAGTGTTGCTGAAGACATCTGGAAGAGTTTTGTCAAAAGATCCTAGAGGAGCAAGATAGACCACTCCTCCGAAATCCAATGGACTGACATGTAGTACGTGACGGAACGTCACGGCCGCCATTTTTTAATGCGACACGCGACTTCCGGTATGCCACCCGCTGTGATCCAAAGCAAAGATTATAGAGCTCCGCTATAATCTTTGATCCAAAGCAAAGATCCTCGAGTATCTTGTAGCGGGAACAGCCCCCTCCTTTGCGTAGTTTCCCTTGCATTGTATTGTGCAGTTTCCCTTGTATTGCTTTAACACACACTGCACAAAATTAAATTTAACGTATACATATTTCATATATTTATATGAATGTGTGTCTGTGTGTGAGAGGCAAGTTAGAGATAATTAAGTTTATTCTCATGGATCAGAAGCAACTTTGATTTAAATAATCACTATTAATTTATTTGTCTTGTAAGATGATATACATAAACCATAAAGGCAATTATATATATAATTATATAGTAATAATATATATATATGCATATATATATACACACACATATATATACACATACATATATACACACATACATATATACACATACATACATATGTATACACATACATATGCACACATACAAATACACGCATACATATGGATACATTTATATGCATACACACATATAAACATATATACATACATATATATATACATATACATGCATATATACACATACATACATATATACACATACAGATATATTTATACATATGATCATTTTCCAACGATCAATAGATTTACGATCAGTTCCTGTGGATTGGAGGATAGCTAATGCTATCCCCACTTTTCAACAAAGGAGCGAGAGAGAAAACGGGGAATTACAGACCAGTTAGCCTGACTTTGGTGGTGTGAAAGATGCTGGAGTCAATTATTAAAGATGTAATAATGGGGCATTTGGATAGCAGTAAAAGGATTAGTCCAAGTCAACATGGATTTTTGATTTTACAATGCATTTAAGCCTCTCCCATTTTTATGAGATGCATTCCTGGAATATGTAGGAAGTTTATTGTAACCTAGTGCTACATGCCTGAACAATGGATGATATATCACTTAAATGCAATTGTTTTCAGTTGTGTGGAGAGACCTGTATATTGAAGATGCTTTTTATGTCAATTTACCTTAAATGTAGAAGAGCTTATTAAAATCTTCTTACAAAGACCATTAAGTATTTTCTTTCTATCCTCTTTTGGACCCAAGGCATAGCAGAGCTGCCAACTCTCACGAAGAGGTAAGGGAGGGAGAGATGGAAGGGAGGGAGAGAGGGAAGGGAGGGAGATCGAGAGAAGAGAGGGGGAGAGAGAGAGAGAGATCAAGAGAAGAGAGGGGAGCGAGAGATCGAGAGGAGGGGAGAGAGAGATCGAGAGAAGAGAGGGCGAAGGGGGAGAGGGAGAAGGGGAAAGGGGGGGCAGGGAGAAGGGGGGAGGGAGAAGGGGGACAGGGACAAGGGGGAGTGGGAGAGTGGAACGATAGCACATTATAACGCGCAGCCGTCCCATTCCGACCAAAGATTATAGAGCAGAGCTCCACTACTATCTTTGATTGCGGCCGCCGCCACCGAACCCCCCGACCCACCATTGCACCCAAAGATGATAGAGCAGAGTTGTTTATTTGATTGCACCCTTCTTCACGGCAGGGTTGTGATCGTTGCTTGTGATGGATGTCTTGACAATTCGAGGGATATAACGGGTAACAGCCGCCCATTCTCGGACTTGAATCTGAGCTCGAAAAATCCTGTGGTCACTGGGCCTAATGTGTCCGCGGGCCATATTGTGGAGACCAATCCCTTACAAGAACAAAACCAAAAACGTACAGAAGTGTTAAAATTGTCTTTATTATTATGGCAAGTAAAGATCTATTAAAAATAAGTCTAATAACTTTCTAATGTACCGACAAACCCAGTTTCCCAATGGCCGTTGATGGGAGAACAGAAAATAACATTCTCACCATAGAATATCGACTGAAAATAATAAAAATATTTTCTCACCTTTCTTTGTTATTGGGGAACCTAAAGAATGACAGGTCGGGTCGTTTAGATTTACGATTAGAATAATTGATAGCAGAGCAGTGATGTGAAGATTTAGATAAGGACGCTATGAGAAGCAGGGAGGTTCTACTGCAGTTGTACAGGGTCTTGGTGAGACCACACCTGGAGTATTGTGCACAGTTTTTGGTCTCCTAATCTGAGGAAGGACATTATTGCCATAGAGGGAGTGCAGAGACGGTTCACCAGACTGATTCCTGGGATGTCAGGACTGTCTTATGAAGAAAGACTGGATAGACTTGGTTTATACTCTCTAGAATTTAGGAGATTTTGAGGGGATCTTATAGAAACTTACAAAATTCTTAAGGGGTTGGACAGGCTAGATGCAGGAAGATTGTTCCCGATGTTGGGGAAGTTCAGGACAAGGGGTCACAGCTTAAGGATAAAGGGGAAATCCTTTAAAACCGAGATGAGAAGAACTTTTTTCACACAGAGAGTGGTGAATCTCTGGAACTCTCTGCCACAGAAGGTAGTCGAGGCCAGTTCATTGGCTATATTTAAGAGGGAGTTAGATGTGGCCCTTGTGGCTAAAGGGATCATGGGGTATGGAGAGAAGGCAGGTACGGGATACTGAGTTTGATGATCAGCCATGATCATATTGAATGGCGGTGCTGGCTCGAAGGGCCGAATGGCCTCTACTCCTGCACCTAATTTCTATGTTTCTATGTTTCCCAATGGCCGTTGATGGGAGAACAGAAAATAACATTTTCACGACAGAATATCGACTGAAAATAATAAAAATATTTTCTCACCTTTCTTTTTTATTGGGGAACCGAAAGAATGACAGGTTGGGTCGTTTAGATTGATGATTGGAATAATTGATAGCAGAGCAGTGATGTGAAGATTTAGACCAGGACGCCATGACAGTGTGGGGGAAGCCAATAAATGCCTCGAAAAATCGCGTCGATGATCACACACGTGATACTACGCGTTTTTCGAGGAGTGAGTGGTCTATAGGGTGATTTCACCAAAGGTCAAATGAGCGTAGATCCCCCCTCACGTGACCGAAAATTCTGACTGGAGGACATCTCTCAGTTTGGTACATGTAAGTGAATGGGGAAACACGCACTTTCCCACCCGTTAAAAACATGGAAAACGGCCGATTTTTGAGCTGAAATTTTCTGTGCTAGTCGGGGTGACCCTGAAGCACAGCGACCTAAATTGTCCTCCAGTCAGAATTTTCGGTCACGTGAGGGGGGATCTACGCTCATTTGACCTTTGGTGAAATCACCCTATCTTGCTCCTCTAGGATCTTTGTGTGGGAGAGCGAGAGGGGGTCACGTGTGTGGGGAGAGTGGGGGAGTGACGTGTGTGGGAGAGCGAGAGGGGGTCACGTGTGTGGGGAAGTGGGGGATAATGTGTGTGGGAACAGTGAGTGGTAACGTTGTGCAAAGATCTTTGGGCTGGGGCAGATTCTCATCGACGATTCAGTCCTCGTTGCAGCCTCAACGACAACGGAGACCCGACAGAAAAGTCTCCCGTGCAGGGAGAGATTTTTAAAAGTTGCCCCCTCCCCTCCCCCCCCCCCCCCCCCCCCCCCACACACACATACACACCCCAACAAAAAATAACAAAAACTACATAGAAACATCGACAGAAAATAATAAAAACGCCGACGGGCTGCAGAGGCCGCTGCTGACGAGAGTCGCGCCGCCAAGATGGCCGCCGCTGCCTTCACCCCCATTGTCGTCAACAGGAGACTGACTGCCTAACTGACTGCCAGTAGTCAAGATGGCCGCCGGGATCGAACCAACTGTCGCCGCTCGCGCTCCCTCAGCCGTTGCCGCCCGTTATTTCCCGCCGTTTCCAGAAGGTTCTTCACCAACGGTCGCTCGCTCGCTCGCGCGCTCGGTCACTGGGAGTGAGTTCGTTTCTCCACGACGGCCTTCACATTCCCGCTGGAAATGAGTTGAATAAACACAGGTGGGAAGTTGAAATCATCTTGAATGACAACAACGTGTAGTAGACAGACAGACAGACAGACAGACAGAGGTTGTTAATTGTTCATTCATCACTAACTAACGGGGATAAGTCCCCAATCTACACCCACTATCACAACACTGGGCCACAAAAACACCGCCTTTTGTTGTTTGTTTGTGTACAAAACCTGTTTATTTTTCGTTACATTCGATTTCCATTTGAACCGTTTTTAAAAATATTCGGATAATTCTTTGTGAAAAGATTATTGCATAAATGTTTAAAAACGTCGCGCTTATTAAATCCGCTGATTTAGACCGGAAAATGCTGATTTAGACCGAAAATTTTTAAAATTCACGTTGAACGATTAATTATTTACAAAATTGCTTATTTTTGAATGTTAAAATCCCCACTGCTCTCTCCTTTCTATTTTCTTTTACAAACGTTGCCGTTATTGATGTTATTTCCCGTTTATATATCCCCGCCTGCGATCTGCGTCGTCGTGAAAGTCACAAAACTCACGCGTGGCGGGAAAACGGATTGACGGCGACACAGAGACGTGGATCTCCTCTCCCCCCCTCCCTTTTCTGTCTCTCCCGCTCCCTCCCCCCCCCCCCCCTCCCCCCCTCCCCTCCCCTCTCTGTCTCCTCCCCCCCTCTCTGTCTCTACACCCCCTCCCTCACAGTCTCACCCCACCTCCCTTCCTCTCTGTCTCCCCCCCCCTCTCTGTCTCTCCCTCCTCCCCCTCATCCCTCCTCTCCCCCCCTCTCTCTCCTCCCCCCTCCCTCCCCCTCCCTCTCCCCCCTCCCTCCCTCTCTCCCCTCCCTCTCTCTCCCCTCTCTCCCGCCCTCACACCTCCCCCTCTCTCTCCCCCCCTTCCCCTCTCCTTCCCTCTCCCCCCTCCCCCTCTCTCTCTCTCCTCCCCCCCCCCCTCTCTCTCCCTCTCTCTCTCCCTCTCTCCCTCTCTCTCTCCCTCTCTGTCACTCTCTCCCCCTCCCTCTCTCCCCCTCTCTCTCTCCCTCCCCTCCCTCTCTCTCTCGCGTCTCTCTCTCTACTCTCTCTCCCCCTCCCTCTCTCCCCCTCTCCCTCTCTCTCTCTCCCTCCCTCTCTCTCCCTCCCTCTCTCGCCCCCGCCTTCCCTCTCTATCCCCCCCCCTGTCTCCCTCTCTCTTCCCCTCTCCCTCTTCTCTCTCTCTCCCCTCCCTCTCTGTCTCCCCCCTCCTCCCTCTCTGTCTTTCCCTCCCCCTCTCTTCTCTCTTTCTCCCCTCTCTCTTTCTCTCCCCCCTCCTTCTCCTCCCCCTCTCTCTCTCTCCCTCTCCCCCTCCCCCCCCTCTTTCCCCCTCTCCTTCCATCTCCCTGTTCTCTCCCATCTCTCCCTTCATGTCTCTCTCTCTCCCTCCCTCCCTCTCTTCCCCCTTCCTCTCTCTCTCTGTCCCCTCCTCCCTCTTTCCCTCTCCCCCTCTCCTCCTCCTCTCTCTCCCTCTCTCTATCTCTCTTTCTCTCGCTCTCGCTCTCTCTCCTTCTCCTTCTATCTCTCTCTCTCTCCCTCTCTCCTGCTCCTCTCCCTCCCTCTCTCTCCCCTCCCTCCCTCTCTTCTCCTCCCCCCCCCCCCTCTCTCCCCCTCCCCCCTCTCCCTCCCTCCTCCCCTCCTCTCCTCTCCTCCTCCCCCTCTCCCTCCCCTCTCTCCCCCCTCTCCCTCCCCTCTTTCCCCCCTCTCCCTCCCTCCTCTCCTCCTCCCCCCTCCCTTCTCCCCTCCCCCCCTCTCCCTCTCTCCCCTTCCCCCTCCCCCCTCTCTCCCTCCCTCCCATTCCTCCATCTCTCTCTAGAAATTAGGTGCAGGAGTCCCCCCCTTCGAGCCTGCATCCGCCATTCAATATCTCATGGCTTTCTCATCCCACTCCAGTATCCCGTACCTGCCTTCTCTCCATCCCCCTGATCCCTCTTAGCCACATTGCCTCCACATCCCCTGCCTCTTTTCCCTATAGCCCCCCTCTGGCCTCACCTACCCTCTCTTGCAGAGAGTTCCAGAGATTCCCCTCCTCTCTGCGTGAAAAAGTTCTTCTTCATCTCGGTTTTAAAGGATTTCCCCTTTATCCTTAAGCTGTGACCCCTTGTCCTGGACTTCCCCAACCTCGGGAACAATCTTCCTGCATCTAGCCTGTCCAACCCCTTAAGAATTTTGTAAGTTTCTATAAGATCCCCTCTCAATCTTCTAAATTCTAGAGAGTATAAACCAAGTCTATCCAGTCTTTCTTCATAAGACAGTCCTGACATCCCAGGACTCAGTCTGGTGAACCGTCTCTGCCCTCCCTCTATGGCAATAATGTCCTTCCTCAGATTTGGAGACCAAAACTGTACGCAATACTCCCGGTGTGGTCTCACCAAGACCCTGTACAACTGCAGTAGAACCCTCCCTGCTCCTATCCTCAAATCCTTTTGCAATGAAAGCTAACAT
>NW_026575432.1:25000-48614 GCF_028641065.1 Leucoraja erinaceus
GTCGGGTCGAGTTTACTAAAATGGCGGAAGTTCCGCTCCGTTGCGTACTACATGTCAGTCCATTGGAATTTACAGGAGTGGTCTATCTTGCTCCGTTCTAGTATCTTTGCTAATTACTTAAGCAGACTTCTGATAATATAAACCTCATAGTAGGCGGAGCTTCTACTAACAAGCACTACAATTGGTTAGTAAGAAGTAACCAATCTACACTTCTCTCTATAATTACAGCGCAGTCACAAAGAATATCCCGTAGAGCAGTTGACATCTAGAGCAGTGGATGCAATAGATGAGGTTGGAGGAGGTGCAGGTGAACCTCTGCCTCACCTGGAAAGATTGTTTGGGTCCTTGGATGGAGTCGAGGGGGGAGGTAAAGCGACAAGTGTAGCATCTCCTGCAGTTGCAAGGGAAAGTGCCCGGGGAGGGGGTGATTTGGATGGGAAGGGAGCAGGGAGTTACGGAGGGAGCGGTCTCTGTGGAAAACAGACAGGGGAGGAGATGGGAAGATGAGGCCAGTGGTGGGATCCCGTTGGAGGTGGCGAAAATGTCGGAGGATTATCTGTTGTATGTGACGGCTGGTGGGGTGGAAGGTGAGGACAAGGGGAATCTGCCCTTGTTACGAGTGGGGTGTTGGGGAGTGATAGCGGAGTTACGGGGTATAGAAGAGACCCTGGTTAGAGCCTCATCTATAGTAGAAGAGGGGAACCCCCGTTCCCTGAAGAATGAGGACATCTCCGATGCCCTGGTCTGGAATCCACCAGAGTCATGTTTAATCTTCTCTGCCAAATGGATACAGTTGTCACCATCAACCCGCAGCAAGAGCGGGGGCCGCTGATGATAAAGTCACATCTGGGATCCTGCAGGTCCCCCCCCAGCGAGGAGAGATAGTGCGCGACCCGGGGCAGCGAGGAGAGAGAGTGCGGGGTCCGGGGCAGCGGGGAGAGGGGCATAGTAGGGGGGGGGGGACATTGTAGTAAGGGGGCAGGCGAGAGAGTGCCGGGGGGGATAAGGCCTAGTGTGTGTGAAGTTGCAGGGAGGTTTACAATGTTTCTTATTTACAATGTTTCTTATTTAATGTCCCTTGTCTAGTCTGAAATAAAGTTCATTATTGGATTAGAAGAAATATAATTGTGTGTGTTATATACATTTATATAATTTTCATGTTTAGAAACATTTTATTCTTTAACAAGAATCAACAGAATTATGAACTAACAGAATTATGAATCTAACCCTATAATCACGCACAAAAAGCCCCCCCCTGTCAATCACCCTGCGAGTCGGGTCGGTTCCGGTTACTACAAAATCAACTCAAACACTGCTTGTGAGCCATTTAAAAAGAAATGATTTAAAAAACATTAAAAAAGACAATTACCAGAATCAAATTTTATTCTTGACAAGAAGTTTGAACTGACAGATTTATGAATCTGACCCACACAAACTGTTGCCCCGCAACATTGATTACAGTGCGAGTCGGGTCGGGTCAGGTAGGCTCAGGTTGCTAAAATGGGCGTGGAAAAATGCCCATGATCCCCTCCATAGCTACTACACGTCAGTCCATTGCATTTAGCAGGAGTAGCCTATCTTGCTCTGCTATAGGATCTTTGGCCCGCCCGGCCCGAGAACCGTTCAGGTTTAAACCTGGAGAGCAGCCGTTTAAAGGGGAGGGCGGCCGTTTAAAGGGGAGGGCGGGGAATCGGCCAACAATATTCCAGTCCCCAGGGTGGTGACGTTTACACTGGAGATGTTCACACATCCACATTCACCTCGGGCCTGTTGACCCGCAGACTCCGCAGCTGCTTCAGTCCATCGTCACTGAACTTATTCTCCCCCATCCTGAAACAGGTGGAGGAAAAAAGAGGAAATAAACAGATGAAACAACAGTGTTAATAACTGGAACTGGGGTGAATATATTTCAACAACATTTACAGAACAGAATCACAGGAGAAACAAGCCCGCGGATCGCCTGATATTTTATCACATTAAACATTAACACAAACACTCACCTGATCCACTTCAGACTCGGGAGGTTCAGTATGAGGCGGCGGAGAGCGGGGACAGATCGGTCTGTGAGGGAGTTCTGTCTCAGCTCCAGGTCCATCAGTGAGGGGTTTGTATTGAGAGCGGAGGCGAGATCCTCGACTCCAGAATCTGTGAGACCGACACTGTACAGCCTGGAGATGAGAGAGTGACGGTGAGTGACAGAGAGACAGGAGACGGTGCAAATCCCCAGTGTTTATCAGTGACACAATTACTGATCATATTAATGTTCAGTGTCAGACACCCAGTGAGTAGGTGCAGCAGGAGGCCATTCAGCCCTTTCAAGCCAGCACCTACGACAGATTCACTGTGATCCTGGCTAATTGTCCCCAATCAGATGACCCGTGCCAGCCTTCATCCTGTATCCCTTGATTCCACTATCCCCACAATTACTGATCATATTCATGTTCAGTGTCAGACACCCAGTGAGTGTAAACACAATCTCTCACAGTGTGGGACTTTGTACTGTATTTTACAGCGGGTTCCCCAGAGCCGCAGACACCAGTTTCACTCCGGAATCTCCCAGTTCATTTCCACTCAGGTCCAGCTCCGTCAGTGAGCGGTTTGTCCTGAGAGCAGAGGCAAAATACTCGGCTCCAGAATCTGTGAGACCGACACTGCGCAGCCTGGAGATGAGAGAGAGTGAGGGTGAGGGACACAGAGAGACAGGAGACGGTGCAAATCCCCAGTGTTTATCGGTGACACAATTACTGATCATATTAATGTTCAGTGTCAGACACCCAGTGAGTGTGAACACAATCTCTCACAGTCTGGGACTTACTCCAGTTTCTGTATTTTACAGTCCGGGTTCCTCAGAGCCGCAGACACCAGTTTCACTCCGGAATCTCCCAGGTCGTTGTGTCCCAGTCTAAACACAAAGAGACAGAGTAAGAAACAAATGGATACAAACCCCGGGGCTGAGATAGATAACTTCTCCCAAACGGATATTTCTGGAAACACCTCAGCACATCTATACTATTACTAAAAGTCTCACCTTGACCACTTCCAGCCAACGATGTAAATACATTTTAGAAATAAAACGCTACCCTATATCGCTATGATGTTTCTGCCACCTGACTCACCGTCCTCCTCTCCTCCAACCGCCCCAAGGTTTTTTCCGATTGGTGAAATAATAAAAAAGTTATGAATGTTTAAAAAATCGTGAGGTCAGCAGATTGGTCTTCCTTCCTGTCAGTCACCATGATGAAGGTAACGCCCCTTCTGGGGTGCCAGGAGAGTAAAGCCCCGGAGGCCGGACGCGAGTCAGTCACCCCGGAAAGCCGTGAGAGTTGAGTCCAGAACAGTGTGTCTGCACCGTGAGTTACTGAACTGTGAGTCTCCGCCGTGCTGAGCGACTGAACTGTGAGTGCTCCAGCCGTTAGTGACTGAATGTGAATTTACAAGCCGTGGCTCACTACGGAAGTCATGCTCAATGTGGAATTCACGCTCACGGCGGAAGTCGCGCTCACTCAGGAAGTCCCGCTCAGTGGAGAGGCCGCGCTCAGCTGCGTGAGTAGATTCAAGAGAGTATTACTGTTATATATATGTTGTGAATGTGTGTGTGTGTGTGTGAGTGTGAGATGGAGGGTGTGTGTGTGGATCTCACAGGGAACCAATAAAGGGAGGAATAAAGTGGGGGGGGTAGACAGACAGACAGACACAGCTGACCAGACCCGAGTGACTGAGCTGCCAGCCCCCGAGTGAGTGACTGAGCTGCCAGCCCACCAGCCCTGAGTGACTGAGCTGCCAGCCCTGAGTGACCAGCTGCCAGCCCACCAGCCGTGACTGAGCTGCCAGCCCACCAGCCGTGAGTCAACTGCCAGCCCACCAGCCTGAGTGACTGAGCTGCCAGCCCACCAGCCGTGAGTGACTGAGCTGCCAGCCCACCAGCCGCGGTGGACCTTGATAGTCAATCCTGGGTCTCACAGGGAGCCAATGAAGGGAGAAAAATACGGTGGTGAGGTGAGTGAGTACATAATGGGAAACTACAAGAGAGGGGAGAGAGACAATTTGTGACATTTTTCCTCTTTTTATTTTTCTACAGATTTAAAACAATGAAGGAGGACAAAGGACCTTGATAGTAAGTAATTTTTATTTATATAGCACTTTTAAAATCAAATCACGTTGAAGCAAAAGTGCTTTACAGAGAAGAAATTAGATTTCCATACATCCATATGAAATAAAAAATTAAAAAGCCACAATACACTATCGGATTCAACATGAAACGTCCCCCCATAGCAGAACCCACTATGAGGGAAGGCACCAAAAAGTCCAGTCCTCCTCCTCCTCATAGTCCACCCGAGGTCGGGGCCTATTTGTGGCCTCCTCAACCAGTCCAATGTTTTCAGGCCCTCTTTGCCGGGAAGCTGGAACTCCAGCGTCGGGTGAAAATGTCTGGAGAGGCCGCTTCCTCCCCGGAGACTGCGGAACCGGAAGTCCTCAGGCCGCGCTGGTTGGAGCTCCAACTCTGGCGATCTCAGATCCCAGGCTCCGCGGTGTTCTAAATCCAGCGCCGCCCGCCCACGGCCGGACGCCCGCAGCCACAGCTCCGCGGTGTTGGAGACAAAGCCGTCACCGCACTCCGGAGATTAACGAACGGCGACCCGGTAAGGCATCGCCTGCTCCGTGTTGGTGCCCCAGCGCTGTGCCGCCGCCGAATCTGTAGTCCCGGCAGGAAACGCTGCTCCAGTTCGATGGTAGGCTGCACGGAGAGGACGAAGATGCGATTCGGAGGGAAACCGCATCTCCGACCAGGTAGGGCTGAGAAAATGCAGTTCCCCCTTCCCCCCCCCTCCTACTGGCCAGCAATAATGGAATTGGTGGAGAAGTGGAATATTGCGTTGGGGGACCAGCCCTCCCGTGTGATGCTGGGACCCAACGGCTCCCAATTAGTCTAATCTATCTATATTACTAAAAATCTGATGTTGACAGCTTTTGGCCCACTGTGCTGCGATTTCCGAGAGAACGCCGTCACCTATGGCCACCATTATTGGCAACCTCGCTCAGAGCCCCCCTCTGCCTTCCGGGACCAGAGGAGTTTTTCCATCAATGAAAAATCAGAGTTATTAATGTTTTTTAAAAAAATTCCCCATTCTCTCTGCTGCCCCCTCTGGCGGCAGGGGTGAGGGACTATAAAACCCGGAAGTGGCGTGCCTCACTCAGGCTCTGCCAGACCCAGGAAGCGAGAGGGTCACGGCTCTCTGAGCTGTGAATAAAACTGAGCGCACGTCTACTCCACGGTGAGTCCCCTTGATGCGGCTGCTGCCAAATTGTTTGCCTTTTTATTTAAAGTTTGTGTTCACAAAATGAATGTTGGTTGTCGGGTGGCTGCTGCCCAATTGTTTGCCTTGGCTTGGCTTTTAAAATCGTTGCAACAGTTGGTTGCCAGCCCAAGAATCAATTCGACCCACAATGTCTATACTAGCCCTCTGGAAACCAGTACCTTTGGCCCACAATACCCATACTAGCGCAACAGAAAGCCCCCCCCCCCACACTGGCGTGCAATATTGGAATTGGTGGAGAGGTGGAATATTGCGTTGGTGACCAGCCTTCCCGTATGATGCTACGTGTCTACTCAACTGTGAGTCCGTTTAATGTGGTTTGAAAATGAAAATATGGTTTGTTTGAAGTAAAAAGGCACTGCCTGCAAATGGTGGTTTGGGTGCTTTGGCTTGAAGTTAAAAGGCACTACTTACTGCAAATGGTGGTTTGGGTGCTTTGGCTTGAAGTTAAAAGACACTACTGCAAATGCACTTGCGTCCTGTTTGCACTGTATATTGATTTTAGATAAAACGCTACCACTTATGGCTGTGACTTTTGGCCATCTTACTCAGTCCCCCTCCGCTCAGCAGGTGCAGAGAATTCTTCCCATCAATGAAAAATAAAAATGTTATTAGTATTTAAAAAATGATGAGAATCTTTCTCCTGTCAATCACGCCATGAAGGCCGCACCTTTTCCGGTGGGAGGGGTTATAAAACCGGAAGTGTGGGTGTGGCTCAGTCTCTGCATTATGGGGGAGGGAGAGGTCACGACTCTGTCTGAGCTGCGAATCAACTGAACACACTGAATGTCTACTGAACTGTGAGTTTGGTGTTTTGTGTGGTTTTATGGTGGTTTCACCCTGCTTGAAGTGGAATGAAACTGCACTTGAATTTGGTGGCCTTGCACCCTGCTTGAAGTGGTTAGGAAACTGCACTTGAATTAGGTGGCCTTGCACCCTGCTTGAAGTGGAATGAAACTGCACTTGAATTAGGTGGCCTTGCATTAGGTGGCCTTGCACCTTGCACCCTGCTTGAAGTGGAATGAAACTGCACTTGAATTAGGTGGCCTTGCACCCTGCTTGAAGTGGTAGGAACATGGATTTGAATTTGGTGGCCTTGCACCCTGCTTGAAATGGGATTTCAAGGAATAGCCATGAGTCAACTGCCAGCCCACCAGCCGTAAGTGAGCTGCCAGCAGATCAGGCTTGAGGGACTGAGCTGCCACCCCAAGAACCCATACCAGCGCTCCAGAAAGCCCCCCCCCACTGGCCACCAATATTGGAATTGGTGGAGAGGTGGAATATTGCGTTGGGGGACCAGCCCTCCCGTGTGAACATGTGACCCAACGGGTCCCACTCAGTCTAATTATTGAATAAATCTCTGTTGTTGTGGTGTTTGGTGACTTTCACCATTTATTCTCATTCCCCGACGACCAGGAAATGTTCCCCGTGCAGAGAACGGCGGCAACTCACCTGACCCAGTGCGGGGTAAAATAGGAGGGGTGGGGAGGGGTGCACAGTGACGGCCGCTCGGCCCCATAGAAGGGGTGCTGGACGGAATAACAAAATAGTGAAACAATTTTACAGTTCAGTGTTAATGTCAAACGGACAGTTACCTCAATTTCTGACACTTGTGTAGAACCGGTCCCAGCCGCTGGAGACCTTCACACTGAATGCGGCACATCGACAGATCGAGGTCTTTGATTGTATCACAGAGCCTGATGGCATGAGACAGGACCGCACAGTCAATCGGGGTCAGTCCCAGTCCACTGAATGAAAGTGTTTCCACAGGTCCCATTGTCTGCTGAGCCAGTAGAGGATTCTGAGACTCAAACAGGTAGTGCAATGTGTTCAGGAGCCTCCTTTGAGCATCTTCACTCCCTGCGTCTCCAGCCCAGCGTTTAACCTCCTCCTTCACCCAGTCAATCACTCGGCAGATTGTTTGATGAGGGAATTTACCCAGAAACTCCTCCAGGATCCAAGCTGTCCGTGGGGAGGAGAGACCAGCGATAAAACGGAGAAACACTTCAAATCGCCCGTCTGAATTGCCATGGGCTTCAAAGAGGAGTGTCTTGATATCCCCGCGATCTACAGTCATGAATTGTGCGAGTGCGGCTACAAACTCTTGGATGGTGAGGTGCGGGAAGGTGTACACCACGCTCCGGGCTGAATCCTCTCTCTCCAAAAGTTCCATCAGGAACCCGGACAGGAACTGGGAAGGCTGCAGATTGTATTCGATCAAATCTTCATCTGTGAACACAATGTTCTTCTCAGCCACTCCAGTGAAGGCCATCTGACCAACCCTCAGTAACACCTCACGGAGGCTCTCAATCTCACGGCCGTGGTTTTTCAGGATGTTGTAAATAAAGTAGCAATATAGTTGTGTGATGGTCTTGGGAACTCGCTGCGGGTCCCGGTGTGTTTGTGTGAAGAAGGGGCCCAGTGTCAGGACAAGGATCCAGCAGTAGGAGGGGTTGTAGCTCATGGTGTACAGGATCTCGTTCTCCTTCACATGTTTGAAAACAGCTGCTGCCACCGTCTGATCTTCAAAATACCTGGTGAAATATTCCTTCCGTTCCTCACCAACAAATCCCAGGATTTCAGCCGAGACACTGATCTCTGCCTTTTCCAGTAAATGTAACGCAGTGGGGCGGGTGGTCACTAGCACTGAACACCCTGGGAGCAGCTTGTGCTGGATTAAACTGTACACAATGTCAGACACTTCACACCACCACTCGGGATCTGGGCACTGGTGCTTAGGTTCTGTGTCTCTCCGACTGTCAGCAAAATCGATTCTGCCCTTGAATTCATCCAGACCGTCGAATATAAACAGCAATCCCTCTGGGTTCTTCCAGATCTCTCCCAGGATATTCCCAAAGTAAGGATATTGCTCCAGAATCAGTTCCTTCAGGGTTATTCTGTGTTTAATCATGTTCAAATCCCGGAATTTGAAACTGAAGACAAACTGGAAGTGTGGGTATATTTTCCCCGTGGCCCAGTCATGAACAATCTTTTGCACCATTGTTGTTTTTCCGATCCCCGCGACTCCGGCCACTGATGCTGAACTCCCAGATCCGGATTTACTCCGGGAAAAGCTGCTGTGGAACAATTGATCAGTCCTGATTTTTTCCAGTTTTCCCCGGAGATGTTTCTCTTGCCATTCCTCATGGTCCCGGCCTCTTGCCAGCAGCTCATGTTCCACCAGTGTCCGATCTCGAACAGTGGAGATGATTGTGAGCTCAGCGTATCGATCAAGCAGCAGGAAATCCTTAACCTTCTCGTTCATCAGGATGGTGTTCACGCTCAGTGTTTCAGTCTGTGCCCGCAGAGTCTCCTTGTGTTTCTGTTGAACATCTGGCACAGGAACAGGCAGATAATGGACACAATGTTAGGTGGCTCAACTCAAACCTCAACATTAAAATCTACAAGAATGAGTCCAATGATCCTGAATTAAATCAATTCACTGACGGATTTCAGTGCAGTAAGGAGAAAAGAGAGAGAGAGAGAGAGAGAGAGAGAGAAGGGGGGGGGGGGGGGGGGGGGGGGGGGGGGGAAGGGGGGGGGAGGGGGGGGGGTGAGAGGGGGGGGGGGGGGGAGAGAGGGAGAGGGCGGGGTTGTGAGAAAGAAGGAGAGGGGGAGAGAGAGATAGGATGACGGGAGGTGAGGGAGAGGGAGGAGGGGGAGAAAGAGGGGGGGAGGGGAAGGGGGGGGGGGGGGGGGGGGGGGGGAGGGGAGGGGGGGGGGGGGGGGGAGAGGGGGAGGGAGAGAGGGGGTACAGTGAGAGAGGGGGTACAGTGAGAGGGGGGTACAGGGGGGTACAGGGGAGTTAGGGGTGAGTTGAGGGGGTACAGTGAGTTAAGGGGGTACAGTGAGTTATGGGGGTACAGTGAGTTAAGGGGGTACAGTGAGTTAAGGGGGGGGGTACAGTGAGTTAGGGGGGTACAGTGAGTTAAGGGGGTACAGTGAGTTAAGGGGGGTACAGTGAGGGGGGGGTACAGTGAGGGGGGGGTACAGTGAGTTATGGGGGGTACAGTGAGTTAAGGGGGTACAGTGAGGGGGGTACAGTGAGTTAAGGGGGGGTACAGGAGGGGGGGGTACAGTGAGTTAAGGGGGTACAGTGAGTTAAGGGGGTACAGTGAGTTAAGGGGGTACAGTGAGTTAAGGGGGGTACAGTGAGTTAAGGGGGGTACAGTGAGTTAATGGGGGGTACAGTGAGTTAAGGGGGTACAGTGAGTTAAGGGGGGTACAGTGAGTTAAGGGGGTACAGTGAGTAGGGGGGGTACAGTGAGTTAAGGGGGGTACAGTGAGTTAAGGGGGTACAGTGAGTTAAGGGGGTACAGTGAGTTAAGGGGGTACAGTGAGTTAAGGGGGTACAGTGAGTTAAGGGGGGTACAGTGAGTTAAGGGGGTACAGTGGTAAGGGGGTACAGTGAGTTAGGGGGGTACAGTGAGTTTAAGGGGGTACAGTGAGTTAAGGGGGTACAGTGAGTTAAGGGGGGGTACAGTGAGTAAGGGGGGGTACAGTGAGTTAAGGGGTACAGTGAGTGGGGGGTACAGTGAGTTAAGGGGGTACAGTGAGTTTAAGGGGGTACAGTGAGTGGGGGTACAGGGGGTACAGTGAGTTAAGGGGGTACAGTGAGTTAAGGGGGTACAGTGAGTTAAGGGTTCAGTGAGTTAAGGGGGTACAGTGAGTTAAGGGGGTACAGTACAGTGAGTTATGGGGGTACAGTGAGTTAAGGGGGTACAGTGAGTTAAGGGGGTACAGTGAGTTAAGGGGGTACAGTGAGTTAAGGGGGTACAGTGAGTTAAGGGGGTACAGTGAGTTAATGGGGGTACAGTGAGTTAAGGGGGTACAGTGAGTTAAGGGGGTACAGTGAGTTAAGGGGGTACAGTGAGTTAAGGGGGTACAGTGAGTTAAGGGGGTACAGTGAGTTAAGGGGGTACAGTGAGTTATGGGGGTACAGTGAGTTGGGGGGGGTACAGTGAGTTAGGGGGGGGGTACAGTGAGTTGGGGGTACAGTGGTTACAGGGGGGGTACAGTGAGTTAAGGGCACAGTGAGTTAAGGGGGTACCATGAGTTAAGGGTACAGTGAGTTAAGGAGGCACAGTGCGTTAAGGGTACAGTGAGTTAAAGGGGTACAGTGAGTTAAGGGTACAGTGAGTTAAGGGTACAGAGAGTTAAGGGGGTACAGTGAGTTGGGGGGGTACAGTGAGTTAAGGGGGGGTACAGTGAGTTAAGGGGGTACAGTGAGTTCAAGTGAGTTAAGGGGTAGGGGTACAGTGAGTTAGGGGGGGGTACAGGTGAGTTAAGGGGGGGTACAGTGAGTTAAGGGGGGTAGTGAGCAGTGTTAAGTGAGTTAAGGGTACAGTGAGTTAAGGGGGGGGGTACAGTGAGGGGTACAGGGGGGGTACAGTGAGTTAAGGGGTACAGTTGTGAGTACAGGGGGGGTACAGTGAGTTAATGGGGGTACAGTGAGTTAAGGGGGTACAGTGAGTTAAGGGGGTACAGTGAGTTAAGGGTACAGTGAGTTATGGGGGTTACAGTGAGTTAAGGGGGTACAGGGGGTGACAGGGGGTACAGTGAGTTAAGGGGGTACAGTGAGTTTAGGGGGGTACAGTGAGTTATGGGGGGTACAGTGAGTTAAAGGGGTACAGTGAGTTAAGGGGGTACAGTGAGTTAAGGGGGTACAGTGAGTTAAGGGGGTACAGTGAGTTAAGGGGGTACAGTGAGTTAAGGGGGTACAGTGAGTTAAGGGGGTACAAGTGAGGAGGGGGTACAGTGGTACAGGGTAGAGTTAAGGGGGTACAGTGAGTTAAGGGGGTACAGGGAGTTAAGGGGGTACAGGGAGTTAAGGGGGTACAGTGAGTTAAGGGGGTACAGGAGTTATGGGGGTACAGGGAGGGGGGGGTACAGTGAGTTAAGGGGGTACAGTGAGTTAGGGGGTACAGTGAGTTAAGGGGGTACAGTGAGTTAAGGGGGTACAGTGAGTTATGGGGGTACAGTGAGTGGGGGTAAGGGGGTACAGTGAGTTAAGGGGGTACAGTGAGTTAAGGGGGTACAGTGAGTTAAGGGGGTACAGGGAGTTAAGGGGGTACAGTGAGTTATGGGGGTACAGTGAGTTAAGAGGGGTACAGTGAGTTAAGGGGGTACAGTGAGTTAAGGGGGTACAGTGCATTTCGGAAAAGTTCCAGCTGAGAGGAAGACAGCAAAATACTGAAAATTGGGGTGAAAATGACTTCAGGACAGTTTGTTAGGAAAATGAAAGAAATGGTAACAGAATACTTATACAGCTGCGTGAGTATAATTTTATGGATGAGAAATTGTGTTCAACCAATTGATAACTTCTTTGACAAAGTAACTAGCATGTTAGATAACAAGGAAGCCAATGTGTGTAGCACATTTTGTTATACAAAATTGGTCCGTGAAGTGCCCCATAAAAGATTACCGCATTAGATAAGCACCTGTGGGACTTGAACGTAATAGGTTAAGTCCAGGGGGTCGGATATGGGGCTTTATGTGTGGGCCAGATATATTGTCAGTGCAGAGGGGCTAGGAGCAAGGACAAGTGTGCATCCAGAGTCAAGGTCTGGAATAGTACTAGGTGTGCAGTCAAAGCTGGGACCAGGGGAGTGTCCAGCACTGGAAAGCTAAGCAGGCAAGCAGCTATGATCAGGGTAGAATAGGGGGCCAGGTGTAAGGCTGGACTCAAGGTCATGAATGAGAGAAGGTATGCAACTGGAGTCAGGGTCAGCAGTAGTACCCGGTGTGCAGTGAGACCCAGGTTGGTCAACATGGGCCAAGTGTTTGATTATAATCTGATATCCACACATGAATATGCTAAGATCATTCATGTGCTGTTGGTCAGAGCCTGGGCTCTACTGTGCAATGTAATTAGAAATGTAATTTAGCCTAATCTTATTCATAGCTAATCCAATTTAAAGCATAAATACTGCATTCAAGTGGTAGTTAAAAGACTCGCTACAGTGTGCACCAGATTGCACAATTTCAAGCTGAAAAATGCAGAAGCTCCGTACCAATGGGAGGGGGGGGGGGGGGGACACACCCTCCTCCCAACCCCTCTCCCCTCCTTGGTCTCTCGCAATTTCTCACTCCCAACGCTCACCCAATGTTGGCAGCCCTGGAGGGGGGGGGGGGGGGAGGGGGGGGAGGGGGAGGGGGGGAGGGGGGAGAGAGGGGGGGGGGAGATCACTGCACACACATTCTCTCTGGGAGTGTACTGGATTTCACAGATCTCTTCCACAACCTAATACATTGCAAAACCTTGTACAATTAACGCCCGGAGGAGTTGAACTAATGCAGTGTAATGTTTCCAGTGTATGTCAGAGATCGAGTGATCTAGGAACTACTATATACCTCTTTGGTTACACTCGGACTATCCTTGATCGGACTTTTCTCGTTTTACCTTGCACTAAACATGGTAAATGGTAGCGAATTGAGGAATCCAGTTGAACAGAGGGATCTAGGAATAACTGTGCACAGTTACCTGAAGGTGGAATCTCATGTAGATAGGGTGGTAAAGAAAGCTTTTGGTATGCTAGCCTTTATAAATCATAGCATTGAGTACAGAAGTTGGGATCTAATGTTAAAATTGTACAAGGCATTGGTGAGACCAATTCTGGAGTATGGTGTACAATTTTGGTCGCCCAATTATAGGAAGGATGTCAACAAGATAGAGAGAGTACAGAGGAGATTTACTAGAATGTTGCCTGAGTTTCAGCAACTAAGTTACAGTGAAAGGTTGAACAAGTTAGGTCTTTATTCTCTGGAGCGCAGAAGGTTAAGGGGGGACTTGATAGAGGTCTTTAAAATGATGAGAGGGATAGACAGAGTTGACGTGGATAAGCTTTTTCCATTGAGAGTAGGGAAGATTCAAACAAGAGGACACAACTTCAGAATTAAGGGACAAAAGTTTAGGGGTAACATGAGGGGGAACTTCTTTACTCAGAGAGTGGTAGCTGTGTGGAATTAGCTTCCAGTGGAAGTGGTGGAGGCAGGTTCGATTTTATCATTTAAAAATAAATTGGATAGGTATATGGATGGGTAAGGAATGGAGGGTTATGGTCTGAGTGTAGGTAGATGGGACTAGGGTAAAATAATTGTTCGGCACGGACTTGTAGGGCCGAGATGGCCTGTTTCCGTGCTGTAATTGTTATATGGTTAAACGTTATTCCCTCATAGTTTATCTATACTGTAAATGGCTCGATTATAATCACGTATTGTCTTTCTGCTGACTGGATAACACACAACAAAAGTGTTTCACCGTGCCTCGGTACATGTGATAATACACTAAACTAAACTAAACCTGAATCTACAGACATAGAAGCAATCCATAGTGAATCCCCGTGTCAGTCTAACAATTCCTTAGCCTTTAATCTTCTGATTTCCCATTCTGCAAAGCTCTGAACAGTTTCAGTATTACATCAATTCTAACGTCATTGTGAACTGTACATTTCAACACTCACCTTCCATATTAGAGGGTAATTCAGTTAAACTTCTGGTGATGTTCATGTATTCTTGTGGATCAGGACCTGTTCAAATCAACGAGCATTCATTAAAACAGACTTGAATAACATTGGTAACTCCAGTGTTTCAATGTGATATTCAGTTCAGTGTGTTGATTTACGTACCGAGCTCCTGGATTTCTTTCAGTATTTTGTCCAGCTTTGGTAATTCATTCTGCATTTTCACAAAGGATTCCCACATCACCCGCCGGGCATGGTTGCCTTTCTCCATCACCAGACTGTGGAAGAGTATGGAACTGTCTCTGTGGTTTCCCTTTACCGCCAGCTCAGCGACACTCTGTGAAGAAAAACAATGAATATATTGAGAAGTGACTGAGACAAAGATAATGGGGAGGGAATTGGCTGTTCAGTGATGGGATATTATGGTTGATTTGAGTATAGTGGCGGGCATTGGATTGCCTCTTCATACACCCATGACACTGTGCTGACAATCTGTGTACTCCCAGAGTCCTGACTGTGTGAATCTCGCTTCACACCTGACAGTGATCAGTGCCTCCATTGCACTGTTCAGTGTGAGGTGAGGGGACTGTATTGGTGACTCTTCCCCCCCCCCAATGCCGTCAGTTCTGTGACAGGAAACAGAAGTCACCGTGATCCTTCCACTTACCCCGTGTTCTTGTTCATTGAAACATTCCTCCCATTTCATCGTGAAGCTGAGACGTTCAACCCTTTCTTCAATCGCCTGATTCAGTCTCTCCCCATAGAATGTTGTCAGCTGGAACAATAGGTGGTCGTTCCACTGTGTCAGGAGCTCAGAGAATGTACGCGTTAGATCTGTGTATACAAAGAGAGAAGCTAAACACAATCTGAATCAGTCCCCTTGGCTCCCGCTGAAACATTAATCCTGACTGTTCACAAACACTCACCTGATCTGCTCCAGACTCGGGTGGTTCTGTATGAGGCGGCAGAGAGCGGGGACAGATTGGTCTAAGACACAATGTGCTGCAGTAACTCAGCGGGTGAAACAGTACTGAGAGCGGAGGCGAGATCCTCGGCTCCAGAATCTGTGAGACCGACACTGTTCAGCCTGGAGATGAGAGAGAGTGAGGGTGAGGGACACAGAGAGACAGGAGACGGTGCAAATCCCCAGTGTTTATCAGTGACACAATTACTGTTCATATTAATGTTCAGTGTCAGACACCCAGTGAGTGTAAACACAATCTCTCACAGTCTGGGACTTACCCCAGTCTCTGTATTTTACAGTGCGGGTTCCTCAGAGCTGCAGACACCAGTTTCACTCCGGAATCTCCCAGGTCGTTGTTTCCCAGTCTAAACACAAACAGACAGTAAAACCTCTGTCCCACGGAACGAGTTCATTCCAAGAGTTCGCCCGAGTTTGCCCTGATTCGAACTCGGAGATTTACGGTAATGGCCACTCGTTGAAAAATCTTCACGAGTCTTCCCGTGCTTACCTGTCGTTAGCGAGTCTTCCCGAGTACCTGCCGTTAGCGCTAAGAGACGTCCCCGAGCTCCGACGTACCCGCCACGTACATTCTCCGTGCTTACCACGAGTTTGATTTTTTTTTAAACTCGGGAGAGCTGTTGGAATGAACTCGTACCATGGGACAGGGCTATTAGAAACAAACTTATACAAACCCTGGCGAGGCTGAGATAGATAACTTCTCCCAAACGGATATTTATGGAAACACCTCAGCACATTATTGAACAAATCTCTGTTATTGTGGTTACACAGAAAAGCTGGAGAAACTCAGCGGGTGCAGCAGCATCTATGGAGCGAAGGAAATAGGCAACGTTTCGGGCCGAAACCCTTCTTCAGACTGATCAGGGGTGGGGGTGGGTGGGGACAAGAAAGGGAAAAGGAGGAGTAGCCGGAAGGCTGGAGGGTGGGAGGAGACAGCAGGGGAGCTGAGGAAGGGGAGGAGACAGCAAGGACTAACAGAATTGGGAGAAGTCGATGTTCATGCCCCGGGGTGCAGACTCCCCAAACGGAATATGAGGTCCTGTTCCTCCAATTTCCGGTGCTGCTCGCTGTGGCCATGGAGGAGACCCAGGACAGAGAGGTCGGAGACGGAGTGGGAGGGGGAGTTGAAGTGCTGAGCCACCGGGAGGTCAGCTTGGTTATTGCGGACCGAGCGGAGGTGTTCGGCGAAACGATCGCCCAACCTCCGCTTGGTCTCACCGATATAGATCTGCTGACATCTAGAGCAGCGGACGCAATAGATGAGGTTGGATGAGATGCAGGTAAACCTCTGTCGCACCTGGAACGTCAGCAGATCTATATCGGTGAGACCAAGCGGAGGTTGGGCGATCGTTTCGCCGAACACCTCCGCTCGGTCCGCAATAACCAAGCTGACCTCCCGGTGGCTCAGCACTTCAACTCCCCCTCCCACTCCGCCTCCGCCCTCTCTGTCCTGGGTCTCCTCCATGGCCACAGCGAGCAGCACCGGAAATTGGAGGAACAGCACCTCATATTCCGTTTGGGGAGTCTGCACCCCGGGGGCATGAACATCGACTTCTCCCAATTCTGTTAGTCCTTGCTGTCTCCTCCCCTTCCTCAGCTCCCCTGCTGTCTCCTCCCACCCTCCAGCCTTCCGGCTACTCCTCCTTTTCCCTTTCTTGTCCCCACCCCCCCCACCCCTGATCAGTCTGAAGAAGGGTTTCGGCCCGAAACGTTGCCTATTTCCTTCGCTCCATGGATGCTGCTGCACCCGCTGAGTTTCTCCAGCTTTTCTGTGTAACCTTCGATTCTCCAGCATCTGCAGTTCCCTCTTAAACTCTGTTATTGTGGTGTTTGGTGACTTTCACCATTTATTCTCATTCCCTTGACGACCGGGAAATGTTCCCCGTGCAGAGAACGGCGGCAACATGCGCGACCCGGGGGAGGGGAGGGGCCAGAGTAGACCATCAGCCACCCGGGGGGGAGGGGGGATCCAGAGTAGACCACCGGTGACCCATGGGAGGGGGAATGGAGTAAACCACTGGTGACCCATGGGAGGGGGGAACGGAGTAAACTACCAGCAACCTGGGGGAAGGGGGAGACAGAGTCCACCAACGGTGACCCATGGGAGGGGGGCACGGAGTAACCCACTGGTGACCTGGGGGAGGAGGGGACAGAGTCGACCACCGGTGACCTGGGGGAGGGGGGAACGGAGTAAACCACTGGTGACCTGCGAGGGAGGGGAACCAGAGTAAACCTGGGGTGACCTGGGGGGGGGGGACGGAGTAAACCACTGGTGACCTGCGAGAAGGAGGGACCGGAGTAAACCACTGGTGACCTGCGAGAAGGAGGAACCAGAGTAAACCACTGGTGACCTGGGGGAGGGGGTACGGAGTAAACCACTGGTGACCTGGGGGACGGAGTAAACCACGGAGTAAACCACTGGTGACCTGGGGGGAGGGGGAACGGAGTAAACCACTGGTGACCTGGGGGAGGGGGGAACAGAGCCGACCACCAGCAACCCGGGGTAGGGACAAGAGGACAGCAGAATCGACCACCGGCGAACCGAGGGGGGTTAAAATAGGAGTGGGTGCCCCCCCACCCCCGTGCACAGTGACGGCCGCTCGGCCCCATAGAAGGGGTGCTGGACGGAATAACAAAACAGTGAAACAATTTTACAGTTCAGTGTTAGCAACAAACGGACAGTTACCCCAAGCGCTGACACTTGTGCAGAGCCGGTCCCAGCCGCTGGAGACCTTCACACTGAATGCGGCATCTCCACAGATCGAGGTGTTTGATTGTACCACAGGGCCTGATCACATGAGACAGGACCGCACAGTCAATCGGGGTCAGTCCCAGTCCACTGAAGGAAAGTGTTTCCACAGATCCCAGTGTCTGCTGAGCCAGTGCAGGATTCTGAGACTCAAACAGGTAGTGCAGCGTGTTCAGGAGCCTCCTTTTACCAAACTCACTCCGTGCATCTCTAATCTGACGTTGAACCTCCTCCTTCACCCAGTCAATCACTCGGCAGATTGTTTCATTAGGAAATGGACCCAGAAACTCCTCCAGGACCCGAGCTGCCCGTGGGGAGGAGAGACCAGCGACAAAACGGAGAAATACTTCAAATCGCCTGTCTGTCGTGCTGTGGACTTCGGACAGGCGTTTCACGATATTCCTAGGATCTACAGTCATGAATTGTGCGAGTGCGGCTACAAACTCTTGGATGGTGAGGTGCGGGAAGGTGTACACCACGCTCCGGGCTGAATCCTCTCTCTCCAAAAGTTCCATCAGGAACCCGGACAGGAACTGGGAAGGCTGCAGATTGTATTCGATCAAATCTTCATCTGTGAACACAATGTTCTTCTTGGACACTCCAGTGAAGGCCATCTGACCAACCCTCAGTAACACCTCACGGAGGCTCTCAATCTCACGGCCGTGGTTTTTCAGGATGTTGTAAATAAAGTAGCAATATAGTTGTGTGATGGTCTTGGGAACTCGCTGCGGGTCCCGGTGTGTGTGTGTGAAGAAGGGGCCCAGTGTCAGGACAAGGATCCAGCAGTAGGAGGGGTTGTAGCTCATGGTGTACAGGATCTCGTTCTCCTTCACATGTTTGAAAACAGCTGCTGCCACCGTCTGATCTTCAAAATACCTGGTGAAATATTCCTTCCGTTCCTCACCAACAAATCCCAGGATTTCAGCCCGGACACTGATCTCTGCCTTTTCCAGTAAATGTAACGCAGTGGGGCGGGTGGTCACTAGCACTGAACACCCTGGGAGCAGCTTGTGCTGGATTAAACTGTACACAATGTCAGACACTTCACACCGGGATTCAGGATCTGCGCACTGGTGCTGAGGTTCTGTGTCTCTCCGACTGTCAGCAAAATCGATTCTGCCCTTGAATTCATCCAGACCGTCGAATATAAACAGCAATCCCTCTGGGTTCTTCCAGATCTCTCCCAGGATATTCCCAAAGTAAGGATATTGCTCCAGAATCAGTTCCTTCAGGGTTATTCTGTGTTTAATCTTGTTCAAATCCCGGAATTTGAAACTGAAGACAAACTGGAAGTGTGGGTATATTTTCCCTGTGGCCCAGTCATGAACAATCTTTTGCACCATTGTTGTTTTTCCGATCCCCGCGACTCCGGCCACTGATGCTGGAACTCCCAGATCCGGATTTACTCCGGGAAAAGCTGCTGTGGAACAATTGATCAGTCCTGATTTTTTCCAGTTCTCCCCGGAGATGTTTCTCTTGCCATTCCTCATGGTCCCGGCCTCTTGCCAGCAGCTCATGTTCCACCAGTGTCCGATCTCGAACAGTGGAGATGATTGTGAGCTCAGCGTATCGATCAAGCAGCAGGAAATCCTTAACCTTCTCGTTCATCAGGATGGTGTTCACGCTCAGTGTTTCAGTCTGTGATCGCAGAGTCTCCTTGTGTTTCTGTTGAACATCTGTGGACATAGAGGTTGAAAATGAACATTGGCCAGAAAATATTTCAACAGCCCAAATGTAATTCCGAATGTGTTTGCTTTAGGCTACATTGATCACTTTATTAACAGAATGAAGACTGTTTCACGGAGCACCTAGTCCACACCTTACTCTGTAGTGGCTACGGGGCATGAATATGGGATCTTGCCTTCACTGATCAACTGAACGAGGAAACACAGTCGAGGGTAACAGTCGACAGGATCAATTACAATGTGTTGGGCTTTGCTTCGATTTGTTTAATTTAGTTTTACTTTAGGGAATTGAATGCAACATCTCCAAATTTGCAGATGACACGAAGCTGGGGGGCAGTGTTAGCTGTGAGGAGGCTGCTAGGAGGCTGCAAGGTGACTTGGATAGGCTGGGTGAGTGGGCAAATGCATGGCAGATGCAGTATAATGTGGATAAATGTGAGGTTATCCACTTTGGTGGCAAAAACAGGAAAGTAGACTATTATCTAAATGTTGGCCGATTAGCAAAAGGGGAGATGCAACGAGACCTGGGTGTCATGGTACACCAGTCATTGAAAGTAGGCATGCAGGTGCAGCAGGCAGTGGAGAAAGCGAATGGTATGTTAGCATTCATAGCAAAAGGAGTTGAGTATAGGAGCAGGGAGGTTCTACTGCAGTTGTACAGGGTCTTGGCGAGACCACACCTGGAGAATTGCGTACAGTTTTGGTCTCCTAATCTGAGGAAAGACATTCTTGCCATAGAGGGAGTACAGAGAAGGTTCACCAGACTGATTCCTGGGATGTCAGGACTTTCATATGAAGAAAGACTGGATAGACTTGGTTTGTACTCGCTAGAATTTAGAAGATTGAGGGGGGATCTTATAGAAACTTACAAAATTCTTAAGGGGTTGGACAGGCTGGATGCAGGAAGATTGTTCCCGATGTTGGGGAAGTCCAGGACAAGTGGTCACAGTTTAAGGATAAAGGGGAAATCCTTTAGGATCGAGATGAGAAAAATATATTGGTGAATCTCTGGAACTCTCTGCCACAGAAGGTAGTTGAGGCCAGTTCATTGGCTATATTTAAGAGGGAGTTAGATGTGGCCCTTGTGGCTAAGGGGATCAGGGGGTATGGAGAGAAGGCAGGTAGAGGATACTGAGTTGGATGATCAGCCATGATCATATTGAATGGCGGTGCAGGCTCGAAGGGCCGAATGGCCTCTACTCCTGCAGCTATTTTCTATGTTTCTATGTTTAGAGGAAACAGGCCATTCGCCCAACCAAATCCACGCCAATCATCGATCACCTGCACGACTTTTTCTTCCCATTTGGGACAATTTGCCAGAAGCGAATTAACATACAAACTGCACGTCTTGGGAATGTGGGAGGAAACCGGAGCACCCGGAGAAAACCCACATGGTACACTCCATTGAGGATAAATGGGGATCCTGTGGATAGGGTGAACTATTTTAAATATCTGGGAGTCCATATCTCTGAGGATATGACATGGGCATCACACGCCTCAGCACTCGTGAGTAAGGCAAGGCAGCGCCTTTACCACCTCAGGCAATTGAGGAAATTCAGAGTGTCTCCGAGGATCCTCCAGTGCTTCTACGCAGCGGCGGTGGAAAGCATCTTGTCCGGGAACATTACCATCTGGTTTGGGAATTGCTCTGCCAAGGACAAGAAGGCTCTGCAGAGAGTAGTGCGTTCGGCCGAACAAACGCACTATGGGAACTTCACTCGCCCCCCTGCAGGAACTATACATCAGGACGTGCAACTCCAGAGCAAATAAAATCATGGGAGACCCCTTCCACCCCTGCAACGGACTGTTCCAGCTGCTACGGTCAGGCAAACGCCTCCGTTGCCATGCGGTGAGAACGGAGAGGTTGAGAAGGAGTTTCTTCCCAGAGGCAATTCGGACTGTAAACGCCTATCTCACCAGGGACTAACTCTACTGAACGTTTTTCTTTCCATTATTTATTATGTAAAAGAATATGTGTGTTATGATTGTGTTTATAGTTTGTTTGGTTGTTTTGTTGTTTGTCTTTTGCACAAAAGTCCACGAGCATTGCCACTTTCATTTCACTGCACATCTCGTATGGGTATGTGACAAATAAACTTGACTTGACTTGGTCACAGGGAGAAGGTACAAGCCCCACACAGACAGCACGTATAGTTAGTATCGAGCTGGGGTCTCTGGCGCTGTAAGGCAGCAACTCTGCACCACTGTAACACCACTGTGCCACATGTGTATCAGGACGGTGATGCTCACCTCTCATAGTCAGATTGTGAGAAGGCAGATTGTGAATGGACCTATTCTAACCAACAGCTCATGACATTTCATGGAGTCTCCCAGTCCATTTCCTGGAATATCTGGACTTGAGACGGGATTGGACTCATTATACCCGCTCCGTGTATTCCAATAACAAAGGCCACATGACATTCACCTCCGCCCAACCCCACAGCTCTTTGTCCATGCCGGTCTAATTCTGTATTCATCTCCTAATGTACTTTTGGGCCATTATCCAGTCTGTGTCCACCACACCATCATGTAAATATTATATCCACAACCCAACTATTCGATTATATTCACTTTACCACCTTGTTACAGGTTCTCCTGTCAATCCATATAGATTACTGTTCTCAGGACAGACGGAGCCAGCGCCATTGAACACAATCTCTCCCCTTCTCTAGACTGAGCCAGTGTTGACTCTACAAACCTCCATCACATTCCTACTCTGTATCACTGCGGCCTGCTCTGTACGTGGCAACCATCGTCTGAACTCGGGCAATTCCCCAGCAACTCCAAGCAAGTCCGGAGTTCTGCTGTAGAACTCCACATTGCAATGACAAGGCTGAATGATGTTTAAAAATAGAAGAAAATATGAAATGGATCCCTGGGCCAGCTTACAACATATATTTAGTCACAAATCAGGCTTTTCCACACTAGATTGATACAGAAAGACAAGTCTAGGTTTGCAGGTACACAAAAAAGCTGGAGAAACTCAGCGGGTGCAGCAGGATCTATGGAGCGAAGGAAATAGGCAACGTTTCGGGCCGAAACCCTTCTTCAGACTCAGTCTAGGTTTGCCTCAGGTTGCTGTGTATTGACATAATGACCAATGACTTTGAAATGCGTCTACCATTTGAGGAGAGACCAAGCTCAGATTAATCGCAGTAAGGGTATTGAGACAATGTCCGATGCCTTTGAGGTATGCAGTGACTGATGAACTACCTTGTACCAAATGTCTGATGCCTTTGATATGCAAGTCCTTGTGGAAGAAGATGTCATTGAATCTGGTGCTATGTTAACTTCAGATATCCAATATAAAATGTAGTTGCTTGTTACATGGTAAATGGTAGGGAATTGAAGAATGTAGGTGAACAGAGGGATCTGGGAATAACTGTGCACAGTTCCCTGAAAGTGGAATCTCATGTAGATAGGGTGGTAAAGTAAGCGTTTGGTGTGCTGGCCTTTATAAATCAGAGCATTGAGTATAGAAGTTGGGATGTAGTGTTAAAATTGTACAAGGCATTGGTGAGGCCAATTCTGGAGTATGGTGTACAATTTTTGGTCGCCTAATTATAGGAAGGATGTCAACAAAATAGAGAGAGTACAGAGGAGATTTACTAGAATGTTGCCTGGGTTTCAACAACTAAGTTACAGAGAAAGGTTGAACAAGTTAGGGCTTTATTCTTTGGAGCTCAGAAGGTTAAGGGAGGACTTGATAGAGGTTTTTTAAATGATGAGAGGGATAGACAGAGTTGACGTGGAAAAGCTTTTCCCACTGAGAGTAGGGAAGATTCAAACAAGGGGACATGACTTGAGAATTAAGGGACTGAAGTTTAGGGGTAACATGAGGGGGAACTTCTTTACTCAGAGAGTGGTAGCTGTGTGGAATGAGCTTCCAGTGAAGGTGGTGGAGGCAGGTTCGTTTTTATCATTTAAAAATAAATTGGATAGTTATATGGATGGGAAGGGAATGGGGGGTTATGGTCTGAGCGCAGGTATATGGGACTAGGGGAGATTATGTGTTCGGCACGGACTAGAAGGGTCGAGATGGCCTGTTTCCGTGCTGTAATTGTTATATGGTTATATCTACATTGATAATTTCATTCCAAGTATTACCGATTATGGCCTTTCAATTATCTGCCAAATGTGTGATCATTCGATGATGCATTTCTATCGCCGCAAGTGGATTTGAACCAGTATTTGTGGATGATTAGTCAACATGTTGGGCGGAGAAATGACATTTCAAGTTTAATCCTGATGTGGGCAAGTTGATGCATGTTGGACGGGTAAATAAAACCAGGATATTCACCATGAATGACAAGGGCCTAGAGACCACTGAGAAACACCTGCACAGATCTATAGATCACTAAAGTCAGCAGCACACACACAGAGGCAACACTTAACATTCTTGTCATTAGCTGCAGTAAGTT